>NC_136002.1:4036396-4146396 GCF_048128805.1 Centroberyx gerrardi
GTCCACTCAACTCATCTGTGTGTATATGTGTGTGTGTGTGTGTATACACTTGACAGATGACTAACCCTGATGCTGTCGGAGTGTTGTGTTACTCTCACGCCTCTGTCACTGTGACTCACTGTGTGTGTGTGTGTGTGTGTGTGTGTGTGTTACTCAGTGACTGGTGAGAGCCCTGGGTACATTGACATGACATTCGTCTCTGCCTCTCTCTCCAATCTGATTCTCTTCACTGCCATCTCTTCACTTTCTCCATTTCTTTCCGTTTCTCTCTGCTCTGTTCCTAGAAACACATTGGACTTCTGTGTAGATGGATATTAGCTTGGAATTACAGCTAATGGCCACTAGGGTCAGACTGATCTATACTGTACATATACATGGGGCCAACATTGGGCTTTTATTAAAATCAAATCTGGTCCAGTCAGTGTCGTCCACCTTCAATATAATGGATATGATGTTTGATTGATTACATATTTATTGCAGAATTGATCAATACTACACTGGTTGTCTATAGGAAGCCCTTAACATGAATTGATTCCCAGAGTAATAGTTGCTGCCAATCGTTAAATTCAGTCTGGAACATGAATGGGTACGAAAATGGTCAAATTTAAAGATACCAAATATCAGCACAAAATATTGTTTATCAGCAGTTTCAATCCCCCCCAAAAAATATGTGTATCGATGTTCAACAGCCAGTTGAACCCTAGTGGTTCTAATACAAGCTAGTTGTGGGTTATGATTTCCCCCCACACGCTAATTCTGGCAAATGGCTAATGCTAAAACATGACTCAGTGCCCTGCTTTGAGTAAGCAGTTAGCTTTAGCATGTCTTTCTCCTTTGACTTTATCCTGCATTCATGTCATATGGGCAAGACTTTAGATAGGAGCTTACTACAAGTTTTCAGATGGTAAATACTACTAGAAAATACTGTTCACCTCAGTTTTCACATGGTAAATACTACTAGAAAATACTGTTCACCTCAGTTTTCACATGGTAAATACTACTAGAAAATACTGTTCACCTCAGTTTTCACATGGTAAATACTACTAGAAAATACTGTTCACTCAGCTTTCAGACGGTAAATACTACTTGGGAACTAAGTCCACAGAAAAGTCTACTAAATGCTTCCAGCGGGTTTCCAGCGTGAACACTTCCTAGCTGTTGCTTTTCACCGTCAAGTGGTTCAGACATTTATTCCCCTGTGATGTGAATGTAACGTAAGCTAGGTGGCCAATGCTAATCATGAGTCAGTGCGTTTTTTTGGCCAGCAAACTACAGGTACCTTAGCATCGTGCTTCATCTGCTTGGTCACTTTGGCACGAGGCTAATGCTAGTCAGGCAGCGGCTCACTGCACTTTGCCTCAACTGGTTAGCGTTAGCCAAGCGTAGCGTAATCCGCACCCACTCCGTATAGTAAGTGGACTGTGATGGCTAGTGTCGCTAATGCTAATGAGTGAATGAATGCTAATTAGTGAGTCACCGCTGCGTGCGCTAGCTTGCTAGCCTGGTGGAGCGCTGCTGGATCACTGGCTCCGTCATTAGCATCCTAATCATATTCGCACTAATATACATATCAGTTCTGACGTTATTCGCCCTGCCTAGACGCACACACACACACACACACACACACACACACACACACACACACACACACACACACAGTGCGGAGAAGCATTGGCCTTGTTGTGTCTGCTCACTTGGCCAAATTGAAACTCTGTGGTCCATGCAAGGACTGTTTGAAGTCTGCCTCGTTCACTGTAGCATTAAATTAGTGATAGCAGCACTGGAGAAATTCTGGAATACATATGCATGTACATGTACGCAGACACACACACACACACGCACACACACTCGCAGATACAGACATACATGGAAACACACACAGCTTGCAGGGGTCTCTCTGCTGGAATGAAACAACTCTATTCCCAGATTCCCTCACTCATCTAACCCAGTGGTGACATGAGTTCCTGTTGTTCTCTCTCGCTCTCTCTCTCTCTCTCTCTCTCTCTCTCTCTCTCTCTCTCTCTCTCTCTCCCTCTCCCCCCCGCCCTCCCTTCTAGGATAGTGAGTAATCAGGAGCAGATGGAGCTGAGACTAGTGTAGTCAGACTGTTATTTTAGCCCTCTGCACAGCCACTTGTATGCCCTCTCTTCTCCTCACAGGCCTGCGCTCCATACACAGACACTAATTCCTGACCTTAACACACTAAGGCAGCCTTAATATGTGGACAGATTCTAGCAATCGGTGCAAGGTGAGCTGTTTCTTGTTTTCCCAAAGAGACTTGTGTGGATCTTAAAGGCAGTTGCAATACATTGCGATGCTTGCAAGAGAGAGAGCATTACATCATGGGAAATAGTAATAGTTGCATTCACTCCCCGCGCTTAGGCCTACATCCCGTTTTTGGACATCAAAGGCTTCCCATAACCACTGACACTGGATCAGCTTTTCCTCATTTCCCTCGCCGTTAAGATTAAGATCAAAGGAGGCCTAATCTGATCCCAGATCGGCATTTAATAGCAACTACTACTTTACCTTCCCCTACCTTCCTCAAATTGACAGTCTCCTCCGCCGCGTGGGCCTGGTTTTTATCATGCCGAGTGCCTATCAGTTCATTATGGTGCAGAAAGCCAACAAACCCTAGTCACTGAGTCTAGATCAGCTATACTCTGAGATCACAGGGGTAGAAGCTGCACCAAATTATCCTGCTCAAGTACAAATACTTAGTAGTCAAAGTAAAATTACCTGTGTATAAGTCTGCAAACTAAATTCAAACTAGATTTATTTTAATAAAACAATAACAATAAGTGCATAAACTAAACAAAGTCAGATTAATCTCCTCTCAGCTGACCGGCCATTTTTTTTTGCTAATGGCACCAAAATTGTCCAATTTATGATTACACACATTTTTGATGCAATGCTAATGTGCACTATAAAATATGCACTCTGTATCGGAAGCAAAGTATACTTCCGTCAGTACGTACTTATGTAAAAGTAAAATTACTGACATCACAAAAAAACTAATAATGCTTCATATAAAAACAGAAGAAATAGCATTGCATGGAATAAAATAAATCTAAAAGATAAAACAAATTAAGATAAATCCTATGCAGATATTTAAAAGATGATGGTACACAAAAATGCAACTGCAGTAACAAGAGAATTTGTTTCTTCCCCCCCTCCCTCGCCCAATCACCGTCCTCCACTGGAATGCAGTGCCGCCCCGCCCCACAGAAAATATTTAGTGACTGGCATCTTAGTCATGTTTCTTTTTCCAATAAGCGGGATGTGAAGTGGTGCCCGGCTCCCAGATAATGACACATATTGTGGTGACATTAAGGCCCAGATCAAAGGGCCGGCTGCTTCATGACATTTCAACTCGGGGTAAACAAAACGCAGACGGTACCATTACCGACTGATGCAGAGCTAGGGATGACTACCCCACCAGCGCCCCCCCTCCCACTCCCCCCCACACATCAGGAGGGCAGGAGGGCAACGACAGGAAAATAAACCAGTCTCAATTAGTGTGTGTGTGTGTGTGTTCCAGCGCGCATATGTACGCCGGTGCCTCTGCATTTCCACTCTTGGTTACAGTACTTCCAGCTCATCTCCTTTTACAAGGCGAGGCCATTACATAATTACCCACTGTCAATTAGATCACATCCTGTGCGGCGCTGCCTGCTGAAGCCATGTTAATTAATCATTGGTCCCCAGAGGTAGCTACCCCCCCCCCACTCCCCCCTACCCCCCCCTTTGCTGATGTCATGGCCATCGCAGCCGTGGTTGGCTGGAGTCACGGAAAACGCCCGTCTGTCATCGCGGGAGACGGAGAAGCAAGGAGGGAATTCCCCGCATGGCCTTTGATATATTAAGAGTCCAAGCAACGGAGTCTGTGTGTGTGTGTTTTTATTAGGGTTCGACCGATATGGGTTTTTAAACGCCGATACCAATATTTTTGGATTGAAGCCACCGATAGCCAAAACAGGTCCTGAAATTGACAAGTATTCAGTGTTTCCACCTGAATTCTATTCTTGTCAGGGCAGAAAAGCCTCTGAAATCGCATTTAGACCATGAGACAGTAAAACTCTCCACTGAAACCCTGTATAATAATACTACTTCTACCACTACTACGACTACTAATAGTAATACTAATAAAACATTCATGCATACTTATGAGGATACTTGTGAGGAATCTGATCACAATGTCACACTAGAATCAGTTCAGGTTAAGGTCTTCCCATAGACAACCAGTGTAATATTGATCAATTCTGTGATAAATATTTAATCAGTCAAACTGCATCATATCCATCATATCAGAGGTGGATGACACTCTGATATCCAATTTTTAAAGTCTCAATGACATGTAAAAAAAAATATATATTTTTCACCTTGTTTGCTAATTACACTCTTTTTTTGGTGTATTTTCATATCAAAATCCCATTACTTCTTGGAAAACGGTGTATGTTAAGTGGTTATTTCATGGCGTACCAGTAGGCGTACATGCAATTTCAACCAATAGTGCCATCACAGATTTGTGAACAGTCCCCCCCTCCGCCCCTCCCATCATATAAACCCTGCAACTTCAGAGTGGCAACATGGCTCAGTGGTGAAAACCCTGTTTCCTTTTCATAACACACCACTGGTTGCGTCCCGGTGGCTGGAATTTATTCATTTTGAAGAACACAGTCTCTCCCCAAGTTAAATCCCACCCCAACATCCTGTCTCAACCATGAATATGTCAAATTACGAATTGACGACACCATTGAAAAGCCGTTTCCTCGTGACTTTAATAAAAGCCCAATATCGGCCTGATATATCAGTCTAATGTTAGTGCGGTTGTGTATGTACATGCTCTATTCAGTGACGTGGATGTTGGTGTTGCATGTACTTTTGATTACTCTACAGTTTGTGTGTGTGTGTGTGTGTGTGCATGCGTGTGTTGTCTTAATCTTCCAGTGCCATGATCAAAGCAGGTAGGGCTGTGGTCACACACACACTCACACACACACACACACACAACAGACAAACATTCCTCCAAACGGCCGTTACACGCCAGAGTCAAATTAGTCCATGGGCTTTTTAAGTGGCACAAAAGGTTCAAATTAGAGACGAGACTTTGAAGCCGTACAGTTTGCAGGGATCGTCTGTAGCCCCTCGTGGTTTTGGCCTCCATATCATTCCCTCAGAAAAGAACATGTTCACATCAAAGGTTAACTGGGGCATGTGTACTGTAACTTGTCACCAGCATAGCCCTGATTTCCAAACAGCGGGGAATTGGGACAGAATGGTATGCGGGCCGGGGAGAGGCATAGTGTGTAATTACATTGGGATCCGCGGGTCGCTCACCAGCCCTTTCTGGCTGCATCCGCGTTATGGATGGAGGTCGGTAATTTGATGAAGTCACACAGATTATTATAGATCGCGTTCGTATAGCGAGAGCGTGGCTAGAGAACATCCATATAATGTCATATGATGAGAGGCGGCGCCCCACGACCGACTGCATGAGATTAGTCAGTCAATCAGTGGCATTAGACTATGAGTCGAGTTCTACATTGGATCATTATTCTAAACGGGTCAACACATTACCTTGTAACCAGTGATGTAGTGGTGAAGTCACAATCCTCTATATCATAACATGCATCTATTTAACAGTAAATGCCAAAAAAATCTACAAAACTTTTATTTCCTCGTGGAAATGGTGTATTTTTAGTGGTTAGTTTTTGATGCGTCAGTAGGCGTACACAAAAATTCCAACCAATAATACCATCACAGATTTTGGAACAACTTCCCTCCTTCCCTCCCATCATGTAAAACCTGCAACTTCACAACTTTCAAATGGTTCAGTGGTGAAAACCGTGTTTCCTTTTCCTAAGACATCATGGCTGGAATGGAATTTATTAATTTTGAAGAATCTGAATTTGTGACAGCTCAGATTATGAGTAAGGTATTTTTGAACATGTAAACTGCGTTATGTCCCACCCCAACATCCTGTTTTTTTGTTTTGTTTTTTTTTTGTTTTTTTTTTGTTTTTCCAAAAGTTTTGAAGATGAAACTGAACCATAAGACTAAGAAAATCCAAAGATACTGTGTGTGTGTACCAATATGTGCGCAGTAGGTACAGGCATGCATTTGTGCATGAACCTGTGCATTTATCCTTTGTGTGTGTGTGTGTGTGTGTGTGCATGTGTGTATGTCTGTGTGTAAGTGCTCCACAGTGTTGCTTGGCAGCATATGGAGCCTTTGGGTGCTGTGCAGAGCCACAGGCACTCTACTGCTGCTACCGCTAATAGCATGGCACTTAACATCAGCTATGCTTCATTGTTCAGTAAGAGAAGAGAGGAGAATAGAGAGGGCGTAATGGGGGTGGGGATGGGGGCAAAAAATGGGGGGGGAGATCGATTATTATTTTTCTGTCTATGAACACAGAGGTAGAAAAAACAACTGGAAAAGAAAAATTAGCCCCGTATCTGTGTTGGTTTAAATGGGCACTGTGGAGGATGTTTGGTCATATAAACCCTCTAATATTGATAGATGTACAAGCATTGAGGTTGACTGTGTAAATGGGATGCAGGTGGACTTCTTACTATGCGGTTAATCCAGGCGGTTTTCATTCTGATATCGGCAAATAGTCCCAGGATTGATCAGAAACACTTGTGCCTCCCCTTCTTTTTTTTTGTTTTGTTTTGTTTTGTTTTTCTTTCTCCTCCATTCACAGTATTTGCAATGTCAAACGATAACCAGTAGCAGAAAACACAAAAGAACTGTTTTGCGGGACTCGAGCCAGACCTAGATTGAAGATGACATCCAAGTCTGAAGAAAGTTGAGAGGATGTTTTTTTTTTTCTCCCGCTCATGCTGAGTCATATTTCTGTGCAATACGAGCCCTACTAGCATTGCATCATTGACGAAACCTTTGATACATGGATTATTGGCTTGAATCACGATGAAGACCTCAATCTCACCAACTCTGCCACTCCAACCCCCTTTACGTTTGGGATGGGTAGATAACAGTGGCTTTAGTCGATACGAAAGCTTTAGTGTACGTCCCGCTATCTGATAGCAGCCATATGCTAGACATCAGCACCAGGCCTGGTCCTGCAGCAACCACTGTTTGGCTTTCGGTGTGTGTGTGTGTGTGTGTGTGTGTGTGTGTAACACCGTAGGAGAGAAGCAACCCTTAGCAGTTGACAGTCACACATTCAACTAATAGAGTGGCTCCTCAATGGGCTTGGGCGATATCCACATTACTGTCCCGCCAAAATATCACGATATACGATATTTGTTTTTTTGTTCCCAAGTTTTTTTGGGGTTGGATATTTTATTTTATTTCTTCCAAATTACATCAAATTTCTAATAATTATTAAATGATAACAGACTAGAAATGTTATCTTACTAGTCAAGCATTGGAGGAAACAATGGCCATTTGGTATTATTTGCTCATTCCTGCTATTTGATATTGCAGGAAATATCGCAATATTCACAAAATATTGCAATATTCGATAATGTCAGTCCAGTTTATGACTAAGACCAATCCACCAATCCACATGTTGGCTTTGTTTTCATTTGGTTTTTAGTTTTTAGTTTTCTCACTCTCTCTCTCACACATACACTCACGATGGGCAGCACTGTCCGGCTTTTCCCTCACCTGTCTGACTTCCCTAGTGTGTGTGTGTGTGTGTGTGTGTGTGTGTGTGTGTGTGATGGTGTGATCTCCGTCTTCACCTTTCCTGACACTTGTGTGGCTCATCAGCGGCTATGTGAAGTGACAGGCCACATCCTGGGGCAGCCGGCAGGGGCTGGCGCGCCGCAAAAGAGCAGCACAGCTCCCCGAACACACACACACACACACACACACACACGCATGCACGCACACACACCTCAGGCCATTCCCCAGTCTTAATTCCTAAACGCATTTGCTCCAGTTCCTGCTGAGGCGCTGCAGGGGAGACTGTTGGGGGATGGAGCGGGGGGGGGGGGGGGGGGGGGGGTCAGGATGCATGGAGGACTAGCTCTTCACACACTACTACCCCTAACACACACACACACACACACACACACACACACACAGTTAAAGTTGACAGAGCTGAAGGGATTGGGCTGGAACAGGCTGGTAGTGCCCAGTACAGCCAACACACACCCACTAGCACAGAGGTGGGAAAGGTGGCGAGGCCCTCCGCCCAGAGTCGGCCCGTACAGCGCGGGACGTTTGAAGTGTCAGGAAGACTGGCTGGGAGACTAATTGAGAGAGATGCCCTCGGCAACCCAGAGGATTTTTTTTTTTCCTTTTCAGACCTCTGTCCCACCTCCTTTCTCTTTTTTCTTAGTCGCTTATTCCCTCATGGAACGCTTTACTTCAGAGACAAGTCACAGGCTAATAAAGAGGTGGGTAAACTATAAGCTCCAGTCATCATCATCATACGCCAAACAGCCACCAATATGAATAAGAAAGAAGGATAAGAAAGCCTATTTTCATGTAACTTATATCCATTTGACACTACTGACTATGATGCATACTATGAATTTAGCTCATAAAGATTTATGTCAGCCTAAAAAAGTTAGGGAACTGTGTTCTCCCCCCCCAAAAAAAAGGTTTGCAAAATGAGTTTAGGTAGGTTTACCTTCCACTACATTCCCACTAACATCAATTTTCAATGGTGTGCCCCCACCATAGAGAGGCTACTCTCAGATCTATGCCTCTCCATATTGTTTTGCTTGAAAGAGGCATGCTTCAGGTGAAACAAATTGGAGCAAAAACACGCACGGGATTGAAAGCGATTGATGGTGATTTACAAAAACAGCCCACAAGCAGTTCATAATCGTGAAACACGCATGGCATCCACTTGTAGAACTTTTTTTTTTTTTCTACCACGCCGTTGAATGTTTACTCTGTCACACGAATAGACAGCTTATTTTCTCACCTGATAACATTTCACACTCGTGTTTGTGTTCGTAACCTTGCGGGGGACCAACAAATTTGTCCTCAAATATCACACCGAATTTGCCTAAATCGGCCGCAACTCCTCCTGCCCTCCGCTCGGCCTTCTGGCACCCGGAGAGGAAGGAGGAGGAAGGGCCGAAGATGAAAGTATCCAGGGATCTCGGGGCAAAATCAGAAACAAATCTCGGGGAGCGTCGGGGTTAACCCCTTTTGGCCGCCGAGGGCTTTGAAGTGCTTGGCCGTACAGTTAATTGTCCGAGTTGGGATTAGAGAAAGGTGGTAACAATTTAACCCGGGCAACAAGGGGGCTGCGGGCCGCCGCTTAGGCCTATCAGGTGTTTGCAGATGTTGTGTGCGCCTCGGGAAAGCGACGGCAAACTCCCGGAGATGAGAGGGAAGGCTTAACCGACCCGTAATGCTTTGTTTGCTCAAGCCCCATCACGCTGTAATTGGCTGGGAGGGGGAACAGAAGCCAGCCGATTGGACAGCTGGAGCGCTCGCTGTTACTATTTTGGATGTGTATGCCGGGCCTGGGCGCCACTATAGAAACCACTGTTTCCCTCAACGTGAAGACCTCAACTATTGCCTTCATTGCGCAGCGATGGAGAAGATCTTGTCCGATAAGACCCACAGGATGAGTCGCATGTTAGCTTTCATAGAAACCTCATCTTCCCAATATTGCAAAGTGCTTGTATACATTCTCTAGGAACTTTTTACTGTGTTAATTAGGGTTAGACTGATGTATGAGTTTGCTGATATGTGTGATATTTGCCTTATATTAAAAAATCGGATATCGGCCAGTCAGTGTCATCCCCCTCTGATATGATTAATGCAATGCAGTTTGTTCAATTACATATTTATTTGATCAATAATACACTGGTTGTCTATGGGAAGCCTCGTGCCTGAACTAATTCTAATGCAACATTTTGGATTCCATACATGTGTGCAATGGAGGCCTTTCCACCCTGCCAAGTAAAAAACTAATGCAGGAAACACTGAATTGGATTTCCTTTTGCCACAAAAATTTACATTTAATATCAGCACACAACGTCGGCTACCAACGGCTTCAATCCAGAAGTATCGGCATCGCCATCATCCTTCAAAAACCCATGTTGGTCAAACCCTAATGGAAACCTTGTCTTCCCCATCTTGCAAAGTGCTGCTATCTACAGCTGCTATTGTATCTCATGGAGCTTTACACTCACATTCTTCAGTATCGTCTTATTTCTGAAACATGCTTGATGCTGCCTCTCAACACCGCCTTTGAACTTGCAAACACATACATTACTGTCAGCTTGTGTTGCAGTTTCCCTGCCTGTGCATTTGGTTTTGTCTGTCCTGACGGCTGATGTCTTTTTTTTTTTCTGCTGCGGCGTGTTTGTCAGTTCCTGGTGCTGAGCCTAGCTGTCACCTCTGCTTTCTATTGCTTCTCTTCAGGTAAAATAGGCCATATTTGACCTGGAGCTGAGTTTGCAATGTAGAATGGACTGCAACCCATTGCCCCTCTCTTTTTTGTATTCCACCTGTCTGTATGTATGCAGGTTTGGCAATTTTCTACCATCTCAGCAATTCATGCTGACGCACCTGCTTCACATTCCTCTGCTTACGAAAAAAATATCTTGTCTTCTTTAAGACTTTAGTAAAAAGCCAAGGACATGTTGCTCCTTGTTAGTGTTTTGTCTGTCATACACTCAAATTTGTATTAATCTTTTTAAAAGCTCCACCTTAGCTTTTAACCATGTTCTCCAGTGCATCACACCCCTGAAGAAGGAAATCTGAGCCCACTTTCCTTCTTCAGGGGCGTGATGATTAACCTTGATAATTTACCGTGCGCCCACACTGCGAGCAGCACAATAAAGAAGTCACCAGAAGTCCATTAATTTCCTATAGAACTGATGTGTACGGACATGGATGTGGACAGTCAACAAGCTTGTCAGCCAAGAATCGTGCTCACTGGCCGTCAACAGCCAGTCAGATTTCTTTGCTTCCTTGTTTCTTCAAAAAAATTCAAAAGCTTCCCAATCCTCTACAACTTTTATTTGAAAAACCAAAAGAAAAACGATACTTGAACGGTTGGATCCATTGTTGCGGTCAATGGTAAGCTCTCAAGTAATTTATTGAGTGTTCCTGTTTATTTTTGATCAACGCTACCTAATTGGCGTTTGCTTGCTAGCTCTGTTAACTCATCAAAACAATGCAACATAATGAAAGGCAATACCAAAACAGTGAAAAATACATGATTTGTCTCCTCAAAACTTTGTAGCTTCAGACAATCTAAGCCTTTCGCACCGCCCACAGTTGGTCAGAAGTCGGTGTTGATGCCACTCCTTTCCGGCCGTCAACTCCGGTACAAACATTAGCGGTGACGATGGCAAATGTGAGTGCCCGTGTTTCTACTTCCCAAACACAGGCTGTGACAGCTCCTTGTTGGTGGCACCGACAGCTGTGTCCGGTATCACTGGCCCGGGCTTTGTGTTCGGGCGTTATGGAGGTGAGGCTGCGTTTCATTCAGGCCGTCCCAGTCTCTGGTTGGATCAGCAGACAATGTGAACAGCCGAGCGTGACCCAGCCCCCTGCCGGGATGGAGGAAGAGGCCTGTTGATCCTAAAACAATATGTGGGCCACAACTACAGTTAGACCAATATATGGGGCCGATATTGGCCTTTTATTAAAGATAACATATCAGCCAGTCGGTGTCGTCCACCTTCGATATGACGGATATGATGCAGTTTATCGGAAACCTGTAACCTGAATGTATTCTGTGACATTTTGATTGGATTTCACACAAGTATGCATGAACATGTTATTACAATGGGTATCAGTGGAGAGTTTTGGTGTCCCATGGTCTAAATGCTGTTTCAGGGGCTTTCAGGGGTTTTCCGAAAATATCGGCTATCGGTAGCTTTAATCCAAACGTATCTCCATCCGTATCGGCCTTGGGAAAAAAAGAAAAAAAAATCCGTCGAACCCTATTCAGAACACACACACACTCTCTCACAGCTGGCCAGTGGTGACATCCGCTATCATTGTTTTTCCATCCCTTCCCCATTTGACTTGGAGTTGCGCGGCGCTATGCTAGCGGGCAAGTGTGCTCCGTAGAGAATGTAGGGCAGACATATTAGCTCACTCTTGGCTACCAGAGCGCCAACTCGGTCATGTGGTGCCAGTCTCGCTGGATAACAACACCACACCACTGCCATTATATCTCTGGCACCGCAAAGTCCATTTAGCTCAGGCTTTGATTCACATGCCCCTTTCCTTCACTTTTTTTTTTTTTATCTCCTCCACACACATCCCTGCAGTATCCATTTGTCGTCCAGTTTTCCACGGTCGATTTTCTTCCCTCCCTCTCCGGGTATCTCTACATCCTCAAAATGTGTGAAGACTAAAATACATAATCTCAATTTAAGGCTCAATAAATTATTCAAATGTCTTAATTTCAGTTGTTAGAGGTCTTATCTTTTCACTGTGTTTCTTTGTTCTGCATGTCCACTGTTAGATTAATCCAGAACAGGGTTAGCAGTACAATCTGCATCCTATCTGCTTTACTAAACACAGTTGGACTTCATGTCCCATAGTTTACAGTCGCAGATAAACTGCTTTTGCCTGCTTTGTTTCTTTATTGGTCTTCAATTCAGTTCCAGGTAGCGTTATAAAGCTCCTAAAAAGTCAATACCTTGCCTGTCAGTAGCTGTCTTCCACTGTCCTCCTCCCTCCATTTTCTCTTTTTTCGTTCGCCTTACACCTCTAACCCTCCTTAACCTCCTTTCCCTGTCTACCACCCCTCCCTCCCTCCATCCTCTCTCTCTCGCTCTCTGTCTCTCTCTCTCTCTCTCCCCCCCTCTCGCCCCCCCCTCCCTCCCCTCCTGGGTTCCCCGGTGGGGGTGTTGTTTGTAAAGCATTATAATTTATAACGGAGCAGAGTGGATTTAATTTCAGTGCGCGGGGGCTCGCCAGCAGGGCGCCAGCCTGCAATCAGGGGAATCAGCAGCCTGCACAGGGCCTGCAAACACACACACGCACACACACACACACACACACACACACACACTCTCTCAGCAGACCCCCACACAGAGCAAGCTAGAATGGAAAGTATTATCAGTGGCCACAAACGGACAGTGTTTCTCCTCACCCAACTCCCTGGATGCTCCCTCCGCAGCCCAGCACCTCCTCAGCTTTGCTTTCAGTTCCACTGCAGCTGCTATTGCTCTCTCTCTCTCTCTCTCTCTCTCTCTCTCTCTCTCTCTCTCTCCCTGTAATTCCCCCCTCTGCGTCTGGCTTACATTATCTGCGTCTCCCTCTCTCCCGTTTCTCTCCCCCTCACGCTCATTGTCTCTCATTACCACTCATTACCTATTTGTTGGGGGGTAAGAGGCTTTCTCATCTCAGACGCTGTTGCCGTACAAAGACAATGGGGTTCACGACAAGGTCAAATCCAGCTATTAGTCCTCCCGTGTCCCTTTCAAATATTTGCGTCTGTCCTTCTCTTTCCACCCCTTCTCTTCTGCCCCTGGGGGCCCTATTTTTCCACCCTGCCCATTTGCCAGTTGCAATTTCCCCTTCATAAATCCTGCTTCTTTGGCAAACTGTGCCAGACGGTGGGATGCTCCTGCCTCGCAGAAGGTCAGAGACCGAACAAGAGGAGGAGGAGGAGGAAAAGATAATGTTTCTCTCTTTTTAGTAACTAGTGATTTTGCAGCGCATGGGACACGACTGCCAATCGGATAGTCGGCCCCACAGCTAACACGAAAGATTGCTAATAGAAGCAAGCTGATTTCGGCTTGTTGCACTTCGGCTTCTTTTGATTCTTGCCTACAGCTGGCATCGGCTTTGCAGCACTTCTGGTCTTTCGCTGAAACAAATGTCTTACCTCAGCTTACATGTATTAGTTCGCTAGCCTTGCTGCTATAGGCAAGTACCAAGAGAAGTGGAAGTGTAGCAAGCTGAAATGGGCTTGAGAAATATCAAATGCGCTTCTCCAAACTTTGACTGTGTGTTCTGCTGCAAATCAATCACTATCAAACAATTACCCTAGGTGAAGCTGGGGCAGGGGCGGCAACTCTGACTATCAAATCCAAGAGAATGGCCTTCCCAAGAGAAGAAACTTCTCAAGAATGTGAACACAGAGAAGCGTCTTTGCAGTGTGAGTGGCCTGTGTGCTTGCGCGCAGTCAATTACACAGGTTTTCATTTGTCCCAGATGTTTCACCCAGCTCTGTATGATAGGCTGTTTGGATTCTCGCACTGAATATCGGGGCTTCCTGCTTGTCCTCGTCGACCAAGTCACCATCAGATACATCCTTGATTGGCAAGAGAACTTTCAGGATCTTTATCCATCCTCTATCCTTGCATTCTTTTGTTGTTCTGTTGGAATCATACTTTTGTGTGAAATGCATCATGAAGGACACAAGAACGCATATTGAGCACGACCCTCAGTCATCTCAATTCTTGATTTTGCTGGTTTCTTTTCTTCCTTTTTTTGGAATTTGACCTTTATTCTTTTCAGAGCATTCTCTGAGGAAGGCACCAAAATGAGGCTGAAACACATCAGCATGCCCCCCATGAATAGAAAAATGGTCAGAATGCAAAAAAGAATTGAAAGAAAGCAGCAAAATGAAGAATTGAGGTGACGGCATCTTTTTTCACAGTTGAAGCACTGCCCCTGCCCCAGTTTTCCACTAGGGTTATTATTTGACATGAGCTTGGTTTTGTGAACAGTATTGCATGTTACACTTCCACTTCTCCCAGTACCTGCCTATAGCCAATACTGGCTTTGCAGTACTACAGGTCTTCCACTAAATCTACTCTCTCACCTCAGCTGGCATGTATTATTTTGCCGCCTCGTCTCTACGCCTGCTTTATCCTCCGGGATGCAGATAGTTTTAATCTCAGGCCTCAGCCACTATGTTGTTCTGTTCCTGCTGTTATATTAGGATGATTGGACATCTGTTGTGGGGGTGCTAAGCTGGGAACGCTAGTCCAATCTCCAATAGGACATTTGTCTGACATCCCGACGCCATTGATCCAGAGTTGGTGGATGGTGCAGATGCAATGTGATATTATGGCTTTGACACACGGGTCGGCTCACAACAGCTATCTCGGAAAATCGAATGAATGTGGAAAATGTATATGAAATAACACGTATTGTTTTTGGTGTGTGAGCGTTGGGTGTGTGGTGTACATGTGCATGTTTACTGTTCGCAAATAGGAACTCGGCACCATCTTTCTCCATTTAGCATAATTAATACCCTGCCTTTCCACCCTGCTTGGATTTGCTCGCCTTTCTCTAACCCCCACTAACGACTACAAGAAATGCTTTATGGGCTCTGAAGAATAACACACGCATGCACACACACACACACACACACACACACAAACCCCCCAAAAAAGGTTTCAACATCAAAAAGCCACAATTAGCTCATTTATATTTGCTGGACATTTTTGAACCACATGAAATGGAGAGGAAGCAGGTCATTTCTCTCCCTGCGTTCATTTTTTTTCTCTCTCTCTGTTGCATGGTCCAGCAGCGAAAGTTCATAGGAAGGGCTCATCTCATAAAGGCTACAACATGAGCCTTTTTATTAGTGGATATCTGCTCCCCCCCCCCCCCCCCCCCCACCCCCTGACAAAAATGAAGCGGTGCGCTCTGGATTAGTCATTTGGTGTTTGCGGGCAGAAGTCAAGAGGTTGAAGTCGAGCATTTATTTACATTGACTCGGTTGTTTCTCAATTCAGCTATAGCCCCTAAAGTCTATGCCGCTTAAGGGAGTGAGATATAGAGGATGACGGCGAGAGTTTGAAAGACTGATGAAGTAGATGTTGAAAGGAAGGAAGAGATTTTGGGAAAGAAAAAAGGTTTGGGTTTAGGATTGGTGTAGGAGAAGCCATGAAGATCAATTGTGTGTGTTATGCGACAGTACAAAGGGCAAAACATCTGTTGCAACCTTGCAGCTCATCCAAGGTGCATTAATCAAAAAGAACCAAAGGAATGAGAAAATTAGCTACCCTGAGAATATTTGACATTGGAGTGTTAATACAAAAAAATGCAAAAGTGTTAGCATGAAGCCTACTATAACCCAACATAGTGTATGCTAAAGTGTTAGCATGGAGCCTATCACTTAACATAGTGTATGATAAAGTGTTAACATGGAGCAACTATCACTCAACATAGTGTACGCTAAAGTGTTAGCATGGAGCCTATCACTTAACATAGTGTATGCTAAAGTGTTAACATGGAGCAACTATCACTCAACATAGTGTACGCTAAAGTGTTAGCATGGAGCCTACTATCACTCAACATAGTGTATGCTAAAGTGTTAGCATGGAGCCTGCTATCACTCAACATAGTGTATGCTAAAGTGTTAGCATGGAGCCTATCACTCAACATAGTGTACGCTAAAGTGTTAGCATGGAGCCTGCTATCACTCAACATAGTGTATGCTAAAGTGTTAGCATGGAGCCTATCACTCAACATAGTGTACGCTAAAGTGTTAGCATGGAGCCTGCTATCACTCAACATAGTGTATGCTAAAGTGTTAGCATGGAGCCTAGTATCACTCAACATAGTGTATGCTAAAGTGTTAGCATGGAGCCTATCACTCAACATAGTGTACGCTAAAGTGTTAGCATGGAGCCTGCTATCACTCAACATAGTGTATGCTAAAGTGTTAGCATGGAGCCTATCACTCAACATAGTGTACGCTAAAGTGTTAGCATGGAGCCTGCTATCACTCAACATAGTGTACGCTAAAGTGTTAGCATGGAGCCTACTATTACTCAACATAATGCTAAAGTTTTAAGATTTTGGTGTCTAAGTTCTCATCACTTAACGGATAAGATGACCAATGAGACAATCTGCCAAAAAACATGGTGTATTCCTTTAAAGCTTTTCAATTTTTCTCTACCACTCACAGATTTTTTTAATCATTTTTGTAATGCTATAGTACACATACACACACACACACACACACACACACACACAATGCCTGTGAAAGTTGAATCGCTCTCCTACCCATCTCCCTTGCCTTCCCTGTGGCTGGGGATGTACACACACCAGGGAAAGTGATTCATTAATCTGGGAGACACTCTCCTCCAATCATGTTTGTTTATTCTGACAAACCTGAGTGTCGCCGGGCAGATTGGGGCTGCCAAAATCACTTCTCTGCCAATGGAAATAAACCTAATGACCTTGGTCGCCTTGCCAACTGCTAAAGACACTGTGTGTGTGTGTGTGTGTGTGTGTGTGTGTGTGTGTGTGTGTGTATGTGTTTCATCCTAATGGCTATACAGTTGTAGTTGTTTCATTTAAGTCAGAGTTATGAAGTGTTAGGGAGCCCTTTTAGGTTTTGAACCTCCCTTGGCAGCGGTTAGGACGCATATTACAAAGGTTAGAAGGCTTTACTGTCGCTCATTTTTGCTTTCTTTCTCTTTCGGTGCGCACACGTACGCACACAAACACACACGTACACACACATACACACACACTTGAATTAAGCTGCACTGGCCATGGCCTTTATATATGAGCTATACTCAAATTTAATCAAAAGCCCTAATGGGTTCTGTGTGGGACGTTCCCTTCTCTTAAGAGTTTGTGTGTGTGTGTGTGTGTGTAGGCAGGCCAATGGGGGCCCTAGAGGCAGCAGCGGTTGATTGGAGGGCACATGTGTGATGTGGCTCAGAGATCAAACACACACACACTTGATGAATGTGAGAGAGGAGGGGCGCCACTCCCTTTCTCTGCCGCTGATCAAGGTTGGGGTGTTCTTGGTTCATTAGACACACACACACTCACACACACTCCTTCAGAGCGAGTTAGAGACGGTGAGAATACTCGTCGAGCATATTTTTATTCGGCCACTCGTGTACATTCGTTGTGTGTGTGTGTGTGTGTGTGTGTGTGTGTTGTTGTGCGAGCTTGTTGCCAGTAATGAGGTCAATCTCCTGTGTGTAGCTAAAACCTCTGTGTGTCTTTATCTCTGTTACATGGGCAGAGGATTACTCTCATCATCACTCTCACCACCACTTCCACTCTCATCCCTCTCCACTCTCTGCTTCCATAATGCCATAAATATTGACGACTACATCTCCTATCCCCAACGAATTAGAATATGTATATGTGTATATGTTTGATACCTCCTCTCGCTAAATGATCGCTGGCATGAAACTACAACTTGGCATCCTGTAATAGAATGTAATGGCAAGCTATCATCAAATATTTTCCTATAAGAAAGTAGCATTTATGTATCAAAATCTGTTATTGATGTCTAGGTTCCAACGATATAGCATGTTGAAATCAAACCCTGATATGTACATGTGGTTTTGTTTCTCTTAGGACAGATACAGCATTGCATTGTATCACAGTATCAAGTGGTATTAGCGCATTTTCAATGCGGTTTCTTGCAGCAGGTTGATACTCATATTACAGTTACACCGATATATAGGGAGATATCTGCTTTTTATTTAAAATGGGATATATGGGATCCACCTCTGATATGATGGATATGATGCAGTTTGATTACACATTTATTGCAAAATTGATCAATACTGCACTGGTTGTATAAAAAGCCCTTAATCTGAATTGATTCTGTATGACCTTTGGTAACATTTAATTTTTCACAGGCCTTATTCCAGTATATTAATCTGTGTATTAACCTATTGAAAAGTATTGTAAGTACACAATATTACTGTGTAGGTACTGTAAAATATCCCCAATACATAATGTACTTACAATGGTGTAAAAACACAATGTAACTTCAAAGTGTACAAACATAATGCACTAAACTAAGTACTTACAAAAGTGTTCCAGCACCTGATGTGCCTTTTCCCACTCTTGTCTTTACTAAATTATTGTTATGCCACACTAAGGTGATGATGTGAGTGAAGTTCCTTAGGTTAATACACAGGTTAATACAATGCAGTAAGGCCATTGTAAAGTGTTACCCGATATTTTGATCAGATTCCACACAAGTAGGCATGAACAGCTATGTTATTAATACTATCCTGGGCCTCAGTGGAGAGTTTTAGTGTCCCTTGTCTAAATGCTGTTTCAGAGGCTTTCCCATCCTGACAAGAATGAAATTCTGGGGGAAACACTGAATACTTGTCATTTTTTAATAAAGTTTTGGCATGAAAATGGTCAAATTTAAAGATATTGGCACAAAACAAGCTTCAATCCAAAAATTATCGGTATCGGTATCTGTCTTCAAAAACCCATACCGCTCGAACCTTAAAACATACATGGTGGTATAGGAAGCACCAGGTATCACACAGCACATTAAGCATTTCTAGCCGACTAGAAATGTGGAAGCCTTTCTAGTGCAGCGTGATAGTGTATTTGTGAGCAGTATAGATAGAGGCTATAAGGCAGGGATCCATATACACTTACAGGTACTCTATTAAAGCCATATTCAATACGGGCTGGTTGTCTAAATGGCCCTCATAGCTAGAGAGCACTGTTGTTGTGGTGGATACTCCACTTATGCTACTGTATGCTCATATGCATCTCTCTCCCTCGCATAAACACACGTCTGTCTCTCTTTGCAGTCTGTTTCACCATAATCGCTAACACCCCCCTCCCCCCTGTTCACTTCACACATGATGTGGCCCACCTTTTCACCCATCTGTTGGAAATTCTGTGTGAGTGTGTGTGTGTGTGTGTTGTTAGCTGT
Source organism: Centroberyx gerrardi (assembly GCF_048128805.1). Lineage (NCBI taxonomy): Eukaryota > Metazoa > Chordata > Actinopteri > Beryciformes > Berycidae > Centroberyx > Centroberyx gerrardi. The sequence continues at coordinate 4,055,994 of NC_136002.1, forward strand.
CATGCAAGGCTGACGCGATGTTGATCAATGGGCCAAGCCGATGGCATATGGCCATGTCCTGGGGTGCTGTGGCATGCAGGAGAGCGGGACGGCAAACTGAAGGGACAGGAGCTCGGGCACATGGCTGTATGGATGCTTGTGTGCCAACATTGCATATGCAACTCATCTACTGAGGTTCTCTCTCTCTCTCTCTCTCTCTCTCTCCCTCTCCCTCTCCCTCTCCAGGAAGTATGGGAGGAGTTTGTATTAGCCGTTCAGGACATGGGTGGGGTCTGCTGGGATTTTCCATGGCCCGCCCACGTCCTGAAGAGCCAACACCAACTTCTCCCATCAGGTAGACCATGCAGTATCCCACAATGCAGGTCGGACAAACTCTCGTGATGAGGGGATCGACACCAAAGTCATCTCTGTACATGCACTTTAGCATACAGTATATTAAGTGACCAAAGTATTCTTCTTTGGATTCAAAGTTTTCAAAATGAGTTTGTGATATATTGTAGGCTTTCTGTCGGAGTCTTGCTAGTGACACTTCTGGCATCCTCCGTGTTTTGCACATGCACTTTCACTTCTCTTAAATCCACAGCTTTGACTTCATCCCCAATTCCTCTTATCCAGTGTCTAAAATTGTTGGCTCTTCTGACAAGGGCTGGTAAAAAAAAAAACTTTGATCAAAATACCATTTATCATCCAAAATAATTATACGTCTCAGAACAGCAGATTTTGTTTTAATTTGAAACTTCTACAGTGGCTCTTTTGTATTCTTGGTCTTCATTTTTTTTTCTTTTTGGTTGCCTCACACCTACTAATACCTAAGTTTCAACTTGTGTTAGTTAACCACCCAGACAGAGGAGAAACAGAAGTTTAGAGGCTACCATTTTTTTCTAGAGCAGCATAACAGGCAGCCAAGCAGGAGTCTGTTTGATACTGAGCCATTGTTTTGCTTTGATTTGATTGGCTCATGGTCAGAGAGAGTGTATGGTGGCCAGCAGGGACAAAGTTTGATAAAAAAAGACGAAAGACTATACATGGCCGCGGTATTCAAATATGATCGTCTCAATAAATTAGCGGGCAAAGAGGATGAATCCAATTTCCACATGCAAACCCAGTCCCTATGCACATTATGCAAATGCGCGTGCACAATGTGCAGCGGTCCCACCGACAGCTGTTGCACGCTAAGTGGGATGTCAAGTGTCTTCCTTTCCATCCCTACTTTGTCTGGGAGAAGGAGAGAGAGAACAGAGAGAGAGACAAATACAGTGCAACCCATATAAGATGTCCAGCACATAGAGTTAACTACTAGTAATTATTTTATTCCGTTAGAGGGAGTGTGTGTCCATTCCTGCTCCCGCTGCTCGAGAGAGGAGAGAGACTCACTGCTGGACACAGATCCAGATGTAAGAGGACATGTTCAGCATTTGTAAACCGCACAATCTGGACTGTCAGCATCCGATGAAAACTTAAAACACACTGAAATACATACTTGACCTGGAAGCCTTTTGACTTGGAAGTGAATGATGGCACATCCAACGTTGACGGTCGAATGTTCAGGATTTTTTTGCACTTTTGACTGACCAACTGACAATTGCCTCGGACACTTCCTATCTTACTCATTTTTCCATGCGTGCCGTTTCATTTTGAATCTCTTTAATAAATTATCAACCTTTCATTTTCTGCCTCGACGCCAGTTGCGCTTCATTTCCTCCAGCCTAATGCAGATTACTGGTCCAGATGTTAATCCAGTGATGTTACAATAGTAGTATTATAGTGACGCTTACAAAGGGATAGTATGCGAGAGGGAGGAAAAGGGAGAACATTGGCATGGCAAGCGATAAAGACTTAACCCTTGCTCCTCTGTGTTGTGGATTAAATGTAGCCTGTTTATTGCGAGCTGGGATTGGGGCTAGAGGATTAAGTGGTCCCTCACCTCTAGCAGAACAGCCCTGGGATTGTCCCGGGATAGAGCCGACATATTAGGACCTGGTACTTATCAAGCTGCTCACAGTAGGAGTGCAGAGCGAGGGATCACTGACCGCGGCGACTTCGCCGTCCTTTTAATTAGGATTTCAGAAAGGCTGAAACTGAAGAAAAAAAAAAGGCTTGATAAAGAAGTCCTGATCTGATTTACAAATAGCCTGTGTCACAGTGTCTCTCCTAACAGGGTTGTCTACAGATTGGTGACAGCAGGTGTTCCCCTGCTGTTAAACCCTCAGACAGCCTAGCAAAGGTTTTGTTTTTTTGTTTTTTTGCCTCACTCCCTGAGGAAAAAAAATGGGAAATGTCCCAATCAACTTAACAAATTCCAAAGCTGTCATGCAAAATCTTCAGTATCCATTCAGTTTCAGTTGTGTCTCAACAGAAAAATCCCCGGCAATGCGCCTTGCATTTCTGGGCCCATTTTGTTGTTTGGTGGTGTATTTTTTCTTATTCACACCAATAACTGGCCAAGCATAGACGATGTGATGTCACATTGAGGTATTTCCAACAGTTTCATAGGTTTTGGTGTCAGCACCTCAGAATCCCCAAACCCCCAAAACTTTCACTATTGTAAGGTTTGATAGATGTTTGATTTCTCTTGTCTTGGTTGAAGAACTTGACTTAACCACACACCTAACCTAACCACACACCCAACAAAGCGTGTGTCGCTACATGATCTACATGCCAAAAAAACACACCCTAAAGAATTTCTTGTCACATTTAAAGATATTGAATATCATCAGCTTCAATCCAAAATATCGGTATCAGTATCTGCCCATATCAGTCTAACCCTACTGATTACTAGAGGAATCAAAGAACATGATTCTCACAGTGCTTCCAGGCCTCTCCGGCCTTGAATGAGCCCTGTGGAGCAGGTTTATGATGGCGTCGTCCACACCTAGGCCGAGTGTTTATTGGCCAGCTGCGGTGTACCTGTATGTGTTTCTGTGTGTACATACGTGTGTGATGTGTTTTTTTTTTTGCGTCGGTGTGACTGTAGGATGCAAGTGTACGCTTGTGGCTCTCTCTCTACACATAAACAAAGAGACTGCATGTGTGTCTGCACTTGTGTCTAATGTTGTCTTTAACAGTTTCCCTCTGAAGCCTTGACAGACATGCCACACTAAGCACAAACACACACACAGACACACACACACATACACAAACCCGCTGTTTCTCACACAGCGGGGCACAAGGTCGATTGCCAGTTGTGGAGCATGATCAACCTCCCTGTGTTAGCGTGTGTGTGTGTGTGTGTGTGTTTTTATGTGAGCAGACATGCTCTCAGCTGAGGGAGCTGGTTCACGGGCCGGTCAGAGCCGCCTTATTTCCTTTTAATTGACTTAAGATGGGCAAACAAGACCTCAGCAAGCACACGGCACTCATTACGCTCACACACACACACAAAAACACAAAAACACACCACTCCGAGATGCACAATAATGAAACACACACACACACACACACACACACACACACACACGGCCACAATTGCTCCTGCGTGTGTGTTAGCTACTTTACAGCTCCATCAGGCTAAATGAGGGGGTTGTGTTTTCCCAGTCAGCACCGCTGCCTTCCAGCCTCCTGCAGCTCTGCCAGGCCCGCTGCAGGATTAGTTACCTTTTTTCGTCACCTCGCTGCGTAATTTCCACCTCGGTTGAGTTTCCTAGTCTGGAAACTAAGGCCGTGATCAGATTAGAATTTATTTATTTATTTCTTCTCCTGCTCAGATGCAAAGCTCACCCAATAAATTGAGCAAGAGCTCAAAGGGCAAGAGGATACATCATTATATGACATTATATGACATCCTCCTAGGTAGAAGAGAGGACAGTTTTATCATCACATCCAAGAGCTCTGCCTTAGTAGTGGCCAGGTCCAAAATGCCAAGCTCATAGGTTTGGGGTGACATGCACCTGCCATGACCAAACCATTGAAAATAACCGGAAAAAAAAAAAAAGGTGCAGCCATATTCAAAAAGGCGTCCTATGTGATCACAGCCGAATTTGCCAAAATAAGCTTTAGCTGACTTTTTCATTAGTATGGATATCAATGTTATGGAGGGTTAGTGTCCCATGAGGGTCTAAATGCTATTTCAGAGGATTTCTCGCCCAGGCAAGAATACAGTTTGGGGAGAAACACTGAATACTTGAAAACAGTGTTGAATATCGACACAAAGTATCAGCTATCAGCAGCTATGATAGGCAAGCACTCGCTACCAACTGCTTGGCTGGTTGTCTTGGCTACAGGGGCGTAGCCAAGCCGGGCTGTAGGGCTCTTAATAGGCTGCATGCCTCTGTCACTCACTCACGTGCCCCCTCCCACCATGGATATGCATGCTGAGGGAAAACAAGAATGCAAAAAAAAAAAAAAATTCACCAGCGGAGATTAAAAACCCAACTTTTTTTTTTCTTTCTGTCTCCCGCAGGTTTATCCTAAAAAGGAAGCTCCTCGCTCTGCCTATTCTTATCATTTCAATTTATGTTTTGCTTTTTTGTTTTTTCTCGCAAAGCATGCCTATCCATTCCATTGCCCCTTCAATCCATCCATCCATCCATCCATCCATCCATCCATCCACCTATCCCTCCCTCCCTCCCTCCCTCACAACCCAGTCATTGTTTTGCCATTGGTGTGAGAGAGTGAAGAGGACAGGCGAGAGGAGGAGGAGGAGGAGGAGGAAGAGAGGAAGATGGCCAACAGTCTACCTGTGTCTTTCTATTTGTCTGTCTGTTCATCTTTGTCAGGTTTGGACCCCTAGAAAGGACCCATCCTGAACGAATCTTTCCATCTCAACTGAAAACACTGTCAGAAATTATGTACCTCACTCAAATGATTTAACAACATATCACCTAGGTCACTTCCCTTATGTTTGCCACTGAGCAGGGTCTGAAATTACCACCTGCCAAGCAACAAATACCGGTAAAATCGAAACATTTCAACACCTCATGGTGCGTTGAGACTGCTATCAACTCGATCAACAACTTACCAGACGTCCGTTCTGTCTCAAGTTCAGCGTCAACGCTTTTTTAGCAGTCACTGACCATCAACGGCCAATCAGATTTCTGTGCCTACTCCTTTTCCTAGCGACGTGGCGACAATTCCGTTAATAAACGTTCAGCCTCCTGACAAAAAATAGATGGTGAGAAGTCGATCGCCACAATCAGGTCAGTGACCTCCGTGGTGGCTTCCATTTTTGGTGCTAATGGTAAGTTTTTGTACTATTTTTAGGGAAATAATGTAATTGGAGCTGAAATACTACATTTTACTACGTGTCACGACCCGGCTCATGGGAAGGACAAAGAGGGAGACCGCACATGATTAAGATAGAGTAATAGGGAAAATCTGCCACCATAGATGGAGTGGGGTTTATAGCGTCTGAAGCAGGCAAAAGAACAGGCTTGGCCCACTGAGAAACCTTAGTTTTTCCCTCAAGAGGAACAGATGCACGGACATAATAAGGCTTCAGCAGATTGATATGATAGACTTTAGTAACTTGTCTGCGATCAGGCATAGCTTTCAAATAGTCCTGTTCTGAAACTTGCCCCATCACAGTAAAAGGACCTGCAAATTTTGCCTGGAAAGGTGAACCCACAATAGGAATGATTACCTTACTGTAGCCCATGGAATTCGGATAACGATACAGTGTGTAAGCTAACATCGAGATGCACGAGTTATACAGCTATACATTACAAAATTAGCATATGTGTATGTGTAAGTACATTTCTATGTCGTATGTTGTCCTAATCAAAACTTTGTTCCTGCGCAACACCAACGTCGGGAACTCAGCACTGCTCACAATGTATAAAAAGTGGTCAACCCATCAACTATGTTGATGGCAGTGTGAACACAGTGTCAGTTATATACAGTCTGGTGAGGGTGTGAGGCCACCTAAAAGAAAAACTGAAAACCAAGACAAGGACAGTGCCTCACACAGTACCTGATTCTATACACAGAATAGCATTGACAATGGGCAAGGTGACATGTTCCTACTGTTGGTAAAATATGATTCTTGTCAGGTCATTTTTAGTTTTCCAGCCCTTGGCAATCAAGCCAAAAAGTAAATTTCAGACCCTGCCCCTGAGCCTGGAGCCAAAATGGCTGCTGCGTCATGACTAGTTGCGCAGTCCGCCCAGCATACAGCTGGCAACTGAGAATGAAGGAGAGTGCATTGGGCCCAGCTGTCTCTTGTATTTGGGTAAAATTGTTCTATGGAGCAACGCACACAAACACACTCAACAGCATTCGCCCTTTGGGCAGAGAACAGAGCATGTATTGTACATCCAGCTTGGGGTGAGTGTTACATTATAAGGGAGGAGGTACTCGTGTGTATGCAGAGAACAAGGCATCATGGTGTGTGTGTGTGTGTGTGTGTGTGTGTGTGTGTAAACCTCTTTCAATGTCTCCCTGTGTTCCTCCTTCAACAATCCATGTTAATGTACATAAGTACCACATTAAAGGAATACACTAAATTTTTGATAGATTGCCCCCTTGGTCAACTTAGCTGTAAGTGATGAGAACACAGACAACAAAATCATCCATGTGTCTGTGGTAGATTGTTGGCTCTGGTGCTTCATGCTAACACTTTAGCGTACACTATGTTAAGTGATAGTATGCTCCAAGCTAAGACTATATCATGAACTAGGTTGAGTGATAGTAGGCTCCATGCTAACACTTTATAAGCTATGTTGTGTGGTGTAAGGCCACTAGCATTGGTGGTAGGCCAGAATAAAAAAGACCCTTTATCAATAAAAAGTTGTTAGTATTTTTTTTATATCGCCAGTAGATTTTTAAAATATGTATTAATCCGCTGCACAGTGATTTTTAGCTGTACACAGTCTTCCATCGCCCACCACCTTCACGTCCTCTTTAATCAGGGAAAGTAGTCCGGATGCTAGTTTGAAAAACGCTTAATTTTATGTGTAAATTTTATGAATCTCTGACACAAAACTTTCATACTCAGCCATCATGTAAGATTAGGCTACTTACCATGTAGCTTTAGAGCTGCTACAAGTTGTCATTCTGTCACTTCTAAGATAATGTGTTAGCATTATTATTAAAGTGTTAGCATGGAGCCTAGTATTAGTCAACATAGTGCAGTGGCGTCGTTAGGCCTGGGCGTCCGAGGCTACAGCCCCGAATGTTTTATGAATAACCCCGGATCTATTCATCTGTCATTCCAATCATGCATTAAAGCCCTCGAAAATAATATGATATCGTTGATCAAAAACGCAAGTACAAGAGAAAGAGAGAGAGAGCGAGCACACAGGTTACAGGGCTTGTCATTGTTGGCATCCGGTGGTAGCTAGCTAGCTAATTCACTAAGGCAAGACTTGAAGGCTATGGATATAAGAAGCTTTTTCAAAAAGAAAAGGATGAAGGCAACGAGGCGCAGGCGAGGCTAGAGGAGGTGGAGGAAGAGTTATCTCCTGTTGCTGTAGCAGCAGATGAGTCAGGACAGAGAGCCACTGCCTCATCTACAAGCTCAGGTTGGTGAAGAAGACGACTCTTTAGCTAGCTAGCTAGTCTAGCTCAGTGGTTCTCAAATGGTTTTGTCACAAAGCACACCATTTATGAAAACAAGTATTTCCAAGGCGCACCTTTACATATGATTATAGCTATGTAAATCATCATAAATAAGACTAATTCCAAGGCACACCTGGCCAGCTCCCAAGGCACACCAGTGTGCGACGGCACACTGTTTGAGAACCACTGGTCTAGCTAGCCTGCACTCACTGTGATATTAATGTGGAACATGGGCTAAGCATAGAAAGAAAGTGGGATGACCTTACTTTGGCTTTGTAGAATCCAATTGATAAGTCTTCAAGACATAATTTGTTTCCCCTGAAGCTATGAGACCAGGGTTGGTCAATTTTCAAAACTGAACAAAGCATTGGCAACATACAATCTAGCATAATGACTGCTTCATCAGCGTCAAGGCTCTTATTTTTTCTTAGGGTTTTACTCCTGCTGCTGAAAATAAAAATAATAACGAAGTTGAGTGAGAACTCAGATTGCACTCATTTTGTTTATTTTGATTTCATGTTGTGAAAGCCAGCCTACGCACCTGACCGGAACCTTTTGGTAGAGCACAGTGTCTCACATCTTATATTCCTTTTACTCTGAAATAACTTGAAAATGGTGCAATTATTGGGTGAAAATCGAAAGATTTCTGGGCTGGGCTAAGCCCCCAATGTTTCAAGATCCTAACAACGCCTCTGACATAGTGTATGCTAAAGTGTTAGCATGGAGCTGCTATCACTCAACATAGTGTATGCTAAAGTGTTAGCATGAAGCATCAGAGCCAACAATCTACCAAGGATACATGGATGGTTCTGATGTCTATGTTCTCATGACTTACCGGCTAAAATGACCAATGGGACAATCCAAAAACTCGGTGTATTCCTCCTCCTGTTGTTATTGTGCCAACATGTGAGATAAAGGTAGACACCTCTATACTGTGCCTGGAGTACTTATGATTACTGCTTACCAGTTAACACTTCTGGTTTTATGGTTTTTAATATCCATGAAATTTCTAATGTCTGTATTAAGCCTATATTGTCCAGTTAAAGTGCTGCGTTGTTGCATTATCATGTAAATGCCTAATGCTATATGGAAATATGCTGTATGCCAGCTTCATTGTTTTCAGTGTAAGTTCCCATCTCAATTCTACATTAAAGTATTCGAGATGTATATAAAGGTGGAATTTTTTTGATACGTGCATGGACACACACACACAAATGCAAATATACACACACACAAATACACATACAAACACACATACAGCACCTTTTCTCAACACCAGCATTGTGACAAACTGCTGTGTGTGTGTGTGTGTGTGTGTGTGTGTATGATGTTTGTGGAGGATTAACCACACATCATGTAGGCCCCTGGCGCTGTGTGTGAGAGTATGTGTGTGTGTGTGTGTGTGTGTGACAGTGTGAGTATAATCAGTCACACTATGACAGCCAAGAATAGTATGTGTGTTGCATTATTTATACATGTGAAGGAAGGAGAGTTGGGGGGGGGCGGCAGGGGTCTTTGTTTAAACTCTATAATTATCCATGGAGTCACCGGTCGTGGGGTGAACACACACACACACACACCCTTATACTGTTTGTCCACCTACGTTTTTATATTTTCCAACCTTTACGCTGGATATTGTCATACTGCATAATTTTCATTTCATTTATTTTTTTTTTTGGTATATTTTCATTTAATTGTCATTTTTGTCATTTGTCATTAATTGTCTTTTCATTCATACATTTCCTTATATGTTCTTTAATCATTGGAATTGCCTGCTGCGTTTTGTTTAACAACCCCATTTGCTGTATTCTTATTGATGTTCTAGTTTTACTTGCTGTATGCTAATATTGTTTTGCTGCTACAGCAACGATAAGTTTCATCAAAACTTGATCAGCTGAGGAAATGACTAGAGATTCAATTGGTCGTGAAATTGGAATCGGGTTCCGGTGAATTAAATTGAGTCTTTCATTTTTAAGCAGCTCTCTCTCTCGCTCTCTCTCTCTCTCTCTCTCTCTCTCTCTCTCTCAGTCTGCCTCTTTTTCTCTCTCTGGGTAAATGAACTTTGTGTCCTGACCTCGGTGTGCGGAACGCAGTCTGCCATTTAATGAGCAGCATATGATCGTCCTGTGCGCTATGTGTCTAGTCAGCTACTGTACAAAGTGTATGTGTGTATGTGGTTTGCTTGTCTGACTGCCATGCTGTCACTGAAATAAGACCGTGCCCACACACCTAGACGACACACACACTCTTTGTTGTTAGTGGTTTCAAACCCTCATTCAGTCATTAAAGTGATAATCCTCGGCATTTTCATATAAATACATGTCCGTTTTGCTGTTCTCTATTATTGATTGATATAACACAACAGTGATTGAACCTACGTTTCCAGTTTGTTTGGAATAAACAGAAGAAGAACTGGGTAGTTAGCATGAGCAGTGATAGCCACCATGGCTGAACAGACAAAGAAAAGAGCGCCACCTACAGAAAGTCAAACTGCATCAACAGAATATCCAAGGAAAAAGACGTCACAGTACTGGCTGCAAAAATCGAGGATCTTGCAGATTACCACTTAAAGATAATACATAAAAAATACATCAAGCATCGTAGCATCATACCAGAACACATACATACATACATACATACACATACATATGTATTTTCCACAGTACCTCCGACAATATTCCTTCTTCCAGTCTATCCATTGCTCCTTAAAAAGTCTTAAAATTAATCTAAATGTAAGCCCGTAGAAGTACTAAAATGTCTTAAATACAGTTATTAAGATTATTTTTGCCTTTATTTGACAGGAAAGATGGGAGAGAGAGACATGCGATCAAGGTCCCAGGCCTGATTTGAACTTTTAGTTCTTAGTTTTTTTTCCCCATCCAATGATAGGTCTGTTTGCACTGATGTCCACTAGATTACATTCATCCAGAACAGGGTTAGCAGTACGATATGCATCATATCTGCTTTACTAAACACAGTTTGACTTCATGTCCATTAACAAATAATTTCCCAATGTTCTTTTTCTTGCTCATTTATAGTTTAAAACTGCACTAGGCAATATTTTTATGTAAAATCAGCTTAGAGAAGCAGTTCTAAATGTTTAAATTTGCCATAAATCCAATTCTAGGTAGCATTAAAAAAAGGTCTTTAAAAGTTTTAAATCTGGCTTTGTGAAACCTGTAGATCCCCTACAGTAGAGTTCACATTTCGGTGTGTACTGCTTGGCGTTGCGCTCCCCTCCCAATTTGAACCATTATCCTGCACTTTGTAATCAGCTCCAACAATTATAACCTCACAGTGCGCCTGTGATTACTGTCCGCGTGTATTTTGGACAGTTCTGGGAAGGGAAAAAAAAAAGAAAAGAAAAAACCTGATACCGGTCCCAACAGAACTCTAGGCTACACATACTTACAGTAACCCAGTCTCTCTATGTGTGTGTGTGTGTGTGTGTGTGTGGGTTGCTGTTCGTTTGAAGTGTTCGCTCCCCCTAAATTACAGTGCTGCCATAATGAAGTATTACCATGCAATTCCAAGGCAGACTAGTAAAATGGGTGAGCTAGTGTGTGTGTGTGTATGTTTGTATATATGTATGTGGGTGTGTGTGCGTGCGTGCACTGGACACTCGAGGTGAAACGGCAGACGGGTTGCCAGAGCGAAAAGTGTGCCACGGCCCAAGTGTGTGTGTGCATGTGGACATTTGCAGCAAGCCAGTCTATCCTTGTGTGTGTGTGTGTGTGTGTGTGTGTGTGTGTGTGTGTTGTGTGATTCAAGAAGAAAAATAGGTTTCCGTGCGTGATGTAACCCCGCTGCGCCGAGCCGAGTGTTCTGTGTGTGTTTGTGTGTAACAATGCATACGAATCTGCCTGTTAGAACGGTAGTTGCGTGAGCCGCTTCCCAGTTGTGTTCCTGAGTGTGGATCCACCAGCCAGCTGTGAAAAAGCTCACTCTGATCACACACACACACACACACACACACACACACTTGGAGAGCAGGCGTCTTTGGCTGCAGGCTGCGTTGGCCTCACCTCCGGCCTCCCTGGCCTGTTGAATGTTGCATGAGGCCCGGCCGGCTCATACATAGTGCATCAGCACAAACATGCCATCAGATGATATACATACTGCACTGGCACCTGCACCCGCCTCCGCTAACAAGCACCCGATCCATTTTTCATCAACGCACGCAGCGGGATGGGTGTCTGAGGACAGGCAGGTAGGAGGCGGGGTGTGTGTGTGTGTGTGTGTGTGTGTGTGTGTGTGTGTCTTGTCCTTTGTTGTCTCCCCTTTGGCAATCTGTCCTCTCAGTTTTAAAGGGTTTTTGTTGTACTCCTTTGTTCTCTGCCATTATTGTCAGACAGTGGTTTGCAAGTTCTTTTAAAGATGCAAATGGAGGATTTGTTAATGTTATACTGGAGGAAAACAACTGCTTTAGCTTGAATGCTAGCAGCCCAGGCTTCTATCACAAAACCATATCAAGCTACCAGAGCTAGCATGCTGCCGGCCTCCAGGTCCTGATAGCAGCCATGCTAACATCGCTAACATCTCCAGCTCCCAGCCGATGACCTATGTAGCTTCAGCGTCGCAGCTAGCGTGCTAACAGCGGCGGGGCCAGGCGCCCTTTAGCAAGTCTCCCCTGCAAAGCGGAGTCTTCTAAATGAGAACCATTCGCCTCCGCCTGCCTCCCCAGCTACGTTCAGGGACAGGAGCCGTGGGGTCAGCAGCTGGTGGAGGATATGGCAATCGTTTATGAAAAAAAACAAAAAAAATGCTTTCTCAAGCCCACCAACAACACACACTCAGGAAAAAAAAAAAAAAAAGCTCTGCCCCTGAACAGCCAACAGCTGGGAAGGGTTGGGAGTAGCCTGGAGGCTGGCAAGTCACCCCCTCCCCTCCCCAGTCCAGATGGGGGAGGTTAGGCCGAGGCTAGCTGCAGCCCCCCCCTCCCCTCCACTTCCCAAACTTCCCATTCCCATTAAGGGAAGGCTGAAGATTGCGGAGGAAGGGAAAGGAGGAAGAAAAGCAAAAGAGCATGACTGCTCTGTTTTTCACCCCCACCCCTCCCTCCGTCCTCAGCCTAATCAAATAAAGCAGGAAGCTTCCGAGACGGAAGAGGAGTGTTTATTGATATTTGCGTGAGCTCCTTCACCCCCCGTCCCGTCCCTGCTATTTATTTTCTATCTAACCACTTTTTTTTTTTTTTTGCTTTTGACATTGTCAATGTTTTTGGCTCATATATTGCATCTAACTGAATATTTCAAATCCACTGGGGGGGGGAAAGGGTGAGTTTCAACATGTTTTTTTTTTCAGCTTCTTAAAATGTACCATTATCTTAAATTGCGCCACTGGGAAATTTCGAGAGAACTCAACATCCGTTGCAAAATGGCTCAAACCGGTCAATTTATTGCAATAAGAGGGCGTCATATGAAATGGAATGGCTGCACAAAACAGGCCTTAAATAAGAATTGATGACCCTTTCCCTCTGTCGTATTGGTCAGACACATACACGCAGACGCCGCTCGCACTGGAGCCAAGAAAAGCCTGTTGAGAGTATTGTATTACCACCGCTTACCTTTTAGTCCTTAAAAAGTTGAAATTGCATCTTTAAGTAGCTCACGGACTCAACTCAGAAGTGGCCTTTAAGTGGAAAAGTGGAACAGCCCTGTGCTGGGAACTGGATGGAGACCTTAATGCAGATCTTATGTGAAACGGTGCCAAGAGAGAAGCTCCATCATCCGCCGTAAAGGGGAATTGACACAGGAGTCCTAAATCTGGCAAAGCGGCCCTCGACTAGTTATTCATAACACGCTGAGAGAGACTCGCTCCGCATTTAATGGCACTACCGCGCCGGACCTGATAATGGTTTGGCCCGTGCATGTTACACGGACGGGACCCCTGCTAGGATCGCGCTCCTCGGCCAATATTGAAATAATAAACAGTGCGGGAGAGGTATGGAGCACGCTGAACCCGAGCCAAACCCCCGTCACTTCCCATACAGGCGCATGAGCGTGCACTCCGGCGATTTTCAAACTTTTATAAGGCCGCGTAAAACCCAAGAATAACTACCGGCCCCTTGTCTCGATGTAAAAATCATACGCGCAGCCTGGAATTGGACGCCATATTCATTTGGAAGGCTGATATTATACACCACACTTTATTGGAGAGATATGCGATGTCGAAACAGATTATAGTGTGGGATGCCAAGTCGGATGTCAGTTCTCCGATGCTGATATCAAATGGTCCCGTCAACGTGCGTTAAACCCTTGTGAAACCAGTTTGCCACCGCTGAGGGGAGCCGCTCTTTGAATGGTGCAGTACTTGAGAAGTCGCCTGGAGTAACAAAGGGAAACTTTTTTCATGAACTGCCACTGCGAGAGCCTGTCTTGTTATTTTCAATGGTCCTTTTGTTAGAGGTCATTGAGAGGCGACAGCTTGATTTCCCCTGAAGCCATCCGTGTGTGTGTGTGTGTGTGTGTGTGTGTTTGTGTGTGAGTGCACATGCCGCCTCTCTGACATATCACTCGTCATGTGGCAGCCGTCTGTCCGCTGTGTGTGTGTGTGTGTGTGTGTGTGTGTAGACACAGTGCAGTAATCCAAGCCTACCTGCAGCCCTGTGGGCTCGCTGCTGACTGCTCCCTTAAGGTCAAAACTCATGACCTCTAGGGTCTCGGGGCAGATCAGTGTCCTGGGGTGCTGTTGTCTCTCTCCCGTAACCATCCCATACACAACACTCCCCCTTTCCACCCACCCACACACACACACTGCGGGGCCATCAGACGAGGAAATTGAAAACATGGACCCCTGCCCCCTACTACGCATTACAATATGAGGTATGCAAACACAGACCATCAGGTGTGCATGCATATCCTGAATATGGACACACACACACACACACTAGGGTTAGACTGATATATGGGTTTGCCGATATTTTGTGAATTTCGGCAAAACTGTTATATAGGCTACTTTCTTTTTGAATATTTAATCCCAAATGGTTATTTTTTATTTTTTTATTTTTTTTTATTTTTTTATAACACCACACAAGCATAAAGTCAAACAATCAAACAATCAAAGATCATGAATATGTGGAAAACTCAATTTTGATAAAGTCAGATAGACGTATAATTCCAAGTGATTTATGCATAATTTTCCTTGTATTAAAATCAGATCTGGTCCACCTCTGGTATGATGGATATGATGCAGTTTGATTGATGACATATTTATTGCAGAAATTATCAATACTAGACTGGTTGTCTATGGGAAGCCCTTAATGTGAATTGATTCTAATGAGACATTTGGATCAAAGTATGCATTTTAATATTATTGTTTTAGTTTTTATTATTGTACTTTTAAATGGAGAGTTTTAGTGTCATGTAGTTTAAATGATTTTTCAGAGGCTTAAATAAAATTTTGTGGGAAACATTAAATTTTTTGACATGAAAATGGCCAAATTAAAGACATCGAATATTGGTACAAAATATCAGCTATTGGCAGCTTCAGTCCAAAAATCTCATTATGGGTGTTGGTCTACAAAATCCCATATCAGTCAAACCCTAACACACACACATTGACACACACACACACACACACACACACATGCACATGTCCTAGGGAGACCATTTGTAGGGTCTAATTGTGAGGTAATGGAGGTTGGGCTGAGAGGGGTGAGAGGTGAAAGGTCAGATGAGTGTGTTGTTGGAGAGGCCTCAGCCAGGCGACGACCAACCAGGATCCTGTCGTGTGTGTGTGTGTGTGTGTGCATGTGTGTGCGTGTGTGAGAAATAAGATTAGCAAAGCCCTTCAGCCCTTTGTTAAAAACATTAGGGCCCTGATATTATGCCAGAAAGGCACTGAGGCATTTTGAGGCATTTCCAAACATCCCACACTAAGATCACACACACACACACACACACGCACACCCTCCTGGTTTCCACAAAAAAATCTGTTTTGCAATTTGGACATCACTTCATATTACCTCCAACCAGCCTCGCATAAACCCCAGCTGTGTGTCGCTTTACAGCATACACACACACAAACACACTACTTGCACACACACTCACACACACACACAGGCATGTAACTCTAGCTCTCCAGGTCTCTCTCTAAGCCTGCCTGCACTTCCACAATCCCCTCACCTATTAACATGTGTAAGAGCGACAAGGTCTCACCTTTAATGAGAAAAGCCAGGCCGCCCTGCTAGTTCATTAGACCTTCAGCCGTGTTGAATTAGATGCAGCAGCGGCCCTGCGCTTTCTCACACCGCCATCCAACACTCGGCAAGCTGCTCACTTACACTCTCACATGTGCTCCAGTTCGATAAGATGAGGTAGAGATGTGACATTCCTGAATATTATGAAGTTTGTGCACGTTCCATTTAATAATTTTTCTTGGCATGACAAAAAAAAAATGAAGATCAACAACAGTCTATACATTGAAAAAATTGGAGATAAGTTATTTGGTTTGAAAGCATTTACAAAGCAATAGTAAATATCCATCAATAAATGTGATAGCGTAAAACAGTTCCAAATTGAGAACATGTGGTTATACAAATAAGTGTGGAACTTTTGTCTTTGCTTAGATCATTATTGCATTATTAATATTATATTAAAACCATTTTTTTACTGTATATAATACGGTATCCAGTGTCAGACTTGTTAATGCATCGATGACTGGCCTCTGCTTTAAGTCCATCCCATTAGGCTGTTCTCGCTATCATTTAGCACTGCAGAAATTATTAAATATTAAATATATAGATACTATAGATACGACAAATACGAGGAAGGAATTAAGTAGCAGTGCAGAATTGGATCAGACAAGTACAGCTTTGGAAGTCCTGAGTCTGGTGTCTGAGGCCGGTTCGGATGTACTGTTGGACCGATGTGCTCGACAGAAAACAAACCATCATTTAGACCCAATCTTCTAATTGAAGAGCCAAACAGGAGTCATGGGGCCCGGCGTTGGCTTGGAGAGCCCGGTCAAGAGGAGGACTGCTGATCAGCGCTCATTACCACTCAGAGTCTCATCCATTTCCCCTCAGGAAATTACTATTTTTTTCCCCCAAAGGATCATTCATTGATCGCGGCTGGGATGTGAAGGTTGGATTCTTGTTCAAAACTGCAAAAACAACAGTGTATTTCCCCAAGTTGAATGAAGTGGAGTTGAATGAACTCCCAACCTAAGAATCCCAACTCATGGCTGGTCATTAGCACTATAGTTAATGGCTAGCTGCTAATGTTTTGTAGGCTGAAGGAATACACAAAGTTACTGATACATTGTCCCAGTCAATTTATCTGGTAAGTAATGAGAGCATAGACACCAAAATCATCCATGTGTCCCTGGTAGATTGTTGGCGCTGATGCTCCATGCTAACACTTTAGCGTACACTATGTTGAGTGATAGTACTCCATGCTAACACTTTAGCATACACTATGTTGAGTGATAGTACTCCATGCTAACACTTTAGCATACACTATGTTGAGTGATAGTACTCCATGCTAACACTTTAGCATACACTATGTTGAGTGATAGTAAGTCACTAGCATCATCTCAGTAGTGATAAAATGTGAACTTGTGGCAGCTCCAAAGCTAAATGCTTTAGTAATCCTAAATGATATGTGGCCTGGTCTGGCAATTTAGTGTCGGAGACTGGTAACATTTACACAAAATCTGTTATAAAAACAAGGTACTGCTTTGAACTAGCAGGGCCTACATTCCCATTTCAAGAGAGTTTCAAATCTCCTAGCAACCACAGCTGGTGCCATCATTGAGGTTCATTATAGAATTGGCTGTGACCAATAATAGCTAATTATATAACAACCAGGCTAGAAAAAGAGAGATACTTTAGACAGATTGTTGTGGTGTGAGTGTAGGTAAATTCAATAACAGTGATTTGTAAAAGTGAACAGTGTGATAAGGTAGATTTGTTTCTAAATGTATGTTACTGTGACACAGTAAACTGTCTTGTCTTTAGCCCTAGTCTCTACTCCAAAACACTCTGAGTTGTAGCTTGAGAAGAGTCAGCTCAGTTAACCTGAACAAACTGTTAGCTAGCTAATTAGCTAGCAAGTTTAAATTTAACAAAGCAACTAATGTTAATATTACATGTCACTACAAGTGCTAGCTTTTATTAGATATGTTAGCTGCTGTCCAAATCAGATGTGTTTAGAACAAGACAGTGATGGTCAAGCCATATTTTTTATGCAATGCAAACAGCTGTTCACAGCCATTGTTGCCCGTTGCTAGTCACCTACCACCAGCCATTGTTGCTAGTCACCTACTATCACTCAATATAGTGTATGCTAATGTGTTAGCATGGATCACCGGTGTAAGTGTATTGTCTGTCTGGCTATCATACGTGTACGTGTTCATGTCTTGAATATGGCGCAGTACTCTTGGTGGGATGCACAAAGAAACAACAAGCCAAGGTGGAGAGAGTCCAAACACGCGCCCTTAAAATGATTAGAAGAAGAGCTGGTATCACCTCACGAGTACTACCCTCACTTCAGTGTAGGAGGGAGGAGGTTGCTGTGAATTTGATAAGGGACACGCAGCAACCTCAACACCCCCTGCATGACCTGCTGCCCCCAACGCGAGCCAGCTTACTGCTGGAACATTGAGAAACTACAACAAATCGGCGGAGTTCAGTGCCAAAACAAATCGACTGAAAAATTCAACTCCGCATACTGCAGTCAGGCTGATCATGATATGATGGAGCGTTTAAGCTGAATGGTCCCACCACTGATTGATGCTCATATTAATAAGGAATGGAGAAAATGAAAATTGAAGTAAATTGTGCAAATGACGTAGGAAGGCGGAACAACTGAACTACGGCACACATATGGCAGATAACAGATAATCCACCGATGCCGGAGCCAACGACCTACCGGGGACACATGTATGATTTTGGTGTCTATGATGTCATCACTACCAAATGTCCCAAAATCTTTGTGTATTCTTTTAAGGTCGTGCTGTGGCGTGGTAACGCTCCCCCTTTTAATGACCTGGAAATCACTATAATTAAGGAAATCCAAGTCAGTAATTGTTTCAAGTGATATAATTATGAAGTAATGCTATTAACTGCTTAATGTACTAAGTGGGGACACTAACTAACCAAGCAAATGAAATTACTTCACCGTTCGCACTCCTACTTGAATTTGGAATACACTGTATTTAAACGGTGTGTTCAGTTCCACTCGTTTCTTGGTTGGAAACAAACGTAACAGGGTGAAACGAGGGGCATTTGATAAGGCAAAGGTTGTAGGACTCATTTTAGATAGGAATTCTTATAGAGTGATACAGCGTGTGTGTGTGTGTGTCTTCCTGTTAGCTCAGTGAATCAGCCTGTAAACAGACACCTATGAGCAGCTGGGCACTTGGCTCCAGCACAACTCCTCCATAGAGAGGAGAGGAACTGCTGACCTCAACACACACAGACACACACACACAAACCGTGTGTATGCATGCACAACAAACTGTACATCACCGCACGCAGACACAAACATCCATAAACACATAGATCCACTCGACAACACACACTCTCTCTCTCACACACACACACCCTCTCTCTCTCACGCACACACACACATTCCCCTCAGCTCCCACAGGAGACAGACACTGCCATGTTTACTGCCTCGCCGGAAACTTTCACAGGAAGGAGCGAGAGACCAGCGCCTATTATTCTCTCTCTCTCTCTCTCTCTCTCTCTCTCCTCTTCCAAACTTCTTTTTTTTTTTTTTTTCGGACATCTCTACATCAACACTTTGGTCAGTTTATTTGTCCAAGACAACAACGCGGCGGGTTTTATTGCTCCCCAAATCTAAATCAGGAGGGGGTGCTGGGGACGAATTTCCGGACGAAAACGCCAGTCGAAATACTCGGGAGAATGTAAACCGGGCCTGGAGCATAAGTGATAACAAATAAGAGATGCGCTCTAGCTGTGAGCCGTACACTCCAAATGTTTTTGTTTTTATTCTGAAGGACACCGAGGAGTCTGGCTGGAGCTCTGGCCAGGAAAACACTCCAGAAGCCTCCAAATATCATCGCCTTCCTCTCTCTCTCTCTCTCTCTCTCTCTCTCTCTCTCTCTCTCTCTCTCTCTCTCTCTCTCTCTGCAGACTCGGCTCGTCCCTATTGTGTAATTCAACGGATTTAGTGCTTGTGTTGTTTTCAACTTTTTCTATATGGCCTCCAAATTTGACCTGCTGCTACTTAATAAAGATAGCTGCTGATTTACCGAGTTTTTTTGGACGTCCAACAAGTCAATGAGGAAGGCATGGGAATGATAGAAACTAAAAAAAAAAAATAAAAAAAAGATGAGATTAACATCAATTATAACATTTTTAATAATGGCCAGCATCAGGCTAATGTATGACTCCCATCCATTTTGCACATTATAAAATAGCAAAAAATCAGACTTTAACCGCATGCATAGTATTTTGTAAATCAGCAATTTTGCACTGACTGTATCAAACTGTGTTCTAACTGATATGCAAATTCACACATTTTCAATGAGCTATTAGCTAATTTGAATATGTTCATCACAAAATAAATAAAAGTCACAATACAAAGTGTGTCCATATTCAACATATGTCAGGTGGAAGAGAACTTGTTGATCTGAATTGTGTTGAAATGTAATTCCACAACCTTTCAATCGGGGACGCTGTGTTTATCGCACAGCTTTGTACACAGTTTTAAAATACACACACGCATGGACACACACTCTCTTCACACATGCGCTGTCCGCTCAGCGTCTTCACACACGCACATGGAAACCTCGGTCACTGGATGTTGAGAGTGAGGGAGAGAGAAAGTAATCGTGTGCGTGTGTGTGTGTGTGAAGACAGAATTTTCCTTTGATTGTCCCTTATAGGGTTAAACGGATATATGGGACCGATATTTACCTTATATTAAACACCAGATCTCGTCCAATCAGTGTGGTCCACCTCTGATATGATTAGGGCTGGGTATCGGTACTCGATACCTTTAAGGTATCGACCGAAATAACCCAGTACCAAGTAGTATCGAAACTTCTCCAGTCAAACGATACCTGCATTCGACTTTTTGTACACAGATCTAGAAAAAAAGGACTATTTGTATGGTTTTGCTCGCAGCCAATCACCACAAGCGTTCTTCGATTTAATGCGACGTGTGATTGGCCCACTACCGCAGCAGCTACAACCCATACAGTCTGTGGTGAAGTCGAGCGCGGTGTATGTGACGGAGTTGGCAGTTCAGCGTGCCGAGATGCCACCAAAACGTAAAAAAAAAAGGTATCGAATTAAGTACTCTATTGGTATCGGTACGGTAACGATACCCAGCCCTAGATATGATGCAGTTTGATTGGATACAATACAAGTATGTATCAATATGTTTTTTCAATGGATTTCAATGGAGAGTTTTAGTGTCCCATGGTCTAAGTGCTGTTTCTTGTCCGACCTGACAAGGATAAAATTCTGGGGGGAAATTTTGTAGCATGAAATTCGGTCAAATTTAAAGACACAGCACAATATATCAGCAGCTTCACTCCAAAAACACTTGTATCGGCCTTCAAAAACCCATATCGGTCAAATCCATGTCACTTGTGTTGATTGTTCAAAAGGCGCTTAAAATTAGTTTATTTAATTAAGAGAAATTTGTATTCATACATTCGATGTGGCACTTTCCCAGTGAGTGAAAAGTGTTCATGGCGGAGCATATAGAAAGAAATATATATATGTATATAGAAAGCATTGTCCTTTCAATACTAGTCATGCTTCTACCCTTTCAGAAAGTTGATACTGCAGTATGTTTGTGCTAGAGTTTGACCAATACGGGATTTAAAGGTCAGTACTGATATTTTTAGACTAAAGTAACCATCATAGGACACTAAAATTCTCCACCCCACCCATTCAATGGCTGGGAAACTCTGGGATACAGTAAATTAACTCTAAATGAAGAATTAATTTACAAAAGAGAGGAACTCCATCATATCAGAGTTGGACTGGCTGATATCTGATATTTAATAAAAGGCCAATATCAGCACTATATTGGTCTAACCCTTGTTTGTACGTCATTGGACAGGCTGTTATCCTTACTGTCATAGCAGTTTTCTGTAACCTAAAGGAAATTAAAAAAAAGAAAATACATCACACAACACTCGTTTCTTTCTCCTCATAGCAGCAAAAGATTGGACGGTGAGATTTGCAATTTCCTTATCACGTCACACAGTTTAGTATTCGCTGCCATGCGAGCCTAACCCACACTGACTGGGACTGATCCAATCATCAGTCACAGCAGTGAGAAAAAAAGGCACAAAATGGTAGCTTGGGGAGTTGATAAAGTTTCTAGTCAATTTACTGCAGCAAAGATCTCAAAAAGGGCAAGCAGTCGAGGGTTTTAAAAAGATCTGTGCTTTTCCAAATTCAGAGATTAACTGCATATGTGATTAATTTCGTCATGCTTAAAGGACCATTTTGCCATGTCTTCCATTCATTTAGTTCAAAATCAACTTGCAGAGATTTAAACCTTGTAATTCATCACAGTGTCTATTTTATTTTATTTTTTTCAAAGTTACGTGATCATTTCGTTTAAGTGAAATTGATTTGAAAATAAATAAATAAATAATGTGACATTCTGGGGACTCATTTGTCTTCAGACAACATTTTGCCATTTTGCCATGCATTTTGCCATAAGTATATTTTGAGTACATGACCGTTATTATAATCAGAGCATGGTATTGTTGTTTTACAGTTTTGTAACGTCATGTTTATACCTATATACATATATATAGCACATATTGCATAACTAGTAATCATATTTAAGTAAGGAATCAATACTAAGTAAATCCATACATGTAAGTAATCCATACTCTTTCCCATACTTCCCACCCGTACAGCATATATATATATATATTAAAATTCTCAGTTGCATATTGTTTTCATATTTTCATTGCTTATCTTATGTTCTTTCTGTGTGCTGATATTCTACTTTCTCTGTCCCTGAGTATCCTAATAGTTTTGCTGTTGCAAACGACCCAATGTCCCCAGGGGGATCAATAAAGTTTCATCTTGTGATATGATAAACAAAATGTACAATCACTTAAGGGAGTTGAATCCTTGTATAGTTCAGGACACAATATTAAATTGAGCATAATTCTCAGTTTTTTGCCTAATTCTATCGGAAGTGAAGTTTTCCCATGCAGTAACTCTTCACTTGGAAGTGTATTGCGATGGATCACAAGGAATAATCTCACTCGAAGCACAAATGAACATTCATTAATATTGTGTCATTCTAAATCTGTTTATAACTCACTTATGTCTCATTAGCACCATTTCAAGCAAAGTGCAACCATCTACGCTTCTAGTGGATTCATATTCTGTTTGTAATCCATGACAATGCACAATGCACAAGTTACCGAGCCAAGTGTTAATAGATACACGACAGCTTTTCTCGGTACTCTCCGCCCCAGACTCGCTGGGCGGAAAAATATTGGGACGCTGGCAGTGATAAGTTGTACACATTTGGGTCCAAGACGCAGCAAAAGTCTAGACTAGGGCTACGATATTTTTGGCCTGAGTAAAGCTGATATTTTTTGCAGATATTCAATATGTTTAAATTTGACCATTTTCATGCAAATGTTTACCGTTTCCCCGTTGATTTTTTTTTTCTTGTCAGCATGGAAAAGCCTCTGAATCAGCATTTAGAGCACTAATGTCTCATTAGAACCAGTTAAGATTAAGGGCTTCCCATAGACCAGTGATTCTCAACCTTTCAATCAAGGACCCCTAATTTAGTCCACATTAGGGCCACAGACCCCAGTTTGATGAGATTTTGTCTCCTGGACCCAAATCTGAGAATATTTTTATTGGTTAGATATGATTTTGTCCAGAATCCCATGACTATCTGTATTGTAGGTAGAGAGATAACAGTGAAACTAGGATCAAAACAGTCATTCTTCTACATTCTCTGATTGTGTTAACTTGTAAATGAAATAATGGTGAAATTTAACAATTCATCAATTTGTTTTGGACCCCCTGGCACCCCCTCAGGGACCCCTGGTGGTCCCCAGACCTCATGTTGAGAACCACTGGCTTAGACAACCAGAGTAGAATGAGAGGTGGACCACACTGACTCTACCAGATCTGATAAAACCAGTATATCCCATACCGTTCTAACCTATGTGGCATTCTATTATGCCGACCATCAAATCATTAAACTCTTCTGAACATGCAGAGGAAACCAGGGAAACCTCATTTCCGCCGTTGGGGTCACGCTGGAAAGCAAACTACCAGATTCATTTTCCACCGCATGACAGTTTCAGGTTTTTTGCACACAGAGTGGAGGGGCCAAAAGTGCCTCCAGTTTTTCTCAGCCTTCTGCGAACGGTGAAGAACGTACCGGGAACTCGTTGACATCTCCTTGACCCTTAACGCACGCACTACTTTTGCGTGAAGCGCGGCGCTGTGGAGAAAGTGCGTCGGTAGCGGTTGGAAGGACGGAGGGGCGGGGGGGGTCGAAGGGCCTCTCGCTCCAGGGCCAGGCTGAACTTCCTGTGGAGGTGTAAAGGGATAAAGGAAGAGGGGGGATGCTGGGAAGGGGGGGGCGAGGCCGCGTGAGGAGATGAGAGTCTGAGCCCGGCTTAGACGGTCCTCCCTTTTCAGTGGCTCCTGCCGTCCCTACCGGCTATCATATACTCCGTGGCCTTGCCCTACCCCCCCCCCTTCCTACCCCGAGCGGTGCTTTTTACAGCGGGGAGAGAGAGACACTCTGTACTGTCGGGCACACTTGTAAAAAGCCTCTCTTCCTTTCACTCTCGCTCTCTCTCCGGCTCGGGCTTGCGTCAAAAGCAGGAGGCTGCTTAACAATGCCGCCGGGTCACCGCAGGTCACGACGCGCCAAAGCCCGGCCCGAGTGTGGAAGTTCACGGCGCCTCGTGTTCAGAAGGGGTTTTAAGTCTATTCGGTGAGAAATTTTAGCCGAAATTAAGGCAGAAATGAAGTTTTCTCTGCCTTTTATGAACATATGAAAGACGGTTTTCATGATTTGATGGCAATAATAGAATTCCACATTAGGGTTAGAATGACTTGAATGCTGATAGAGCCAATATTGACGTTTTATTGAAGGTGTTATGTGTATTTACATTATATAACTGAATCACAACCACATGCATTTTGAGACATTTGTATATTTACTGTCAATAAGCAAGATGTTGTGAAGACTGTCAGCCTCTACCGGCCTCTACTCTGCTGTAAATCTGCTGCACTGCTTTACGGCACAGTGGAAAATTGCTTTATGACACATAAAGCAATTTTCGCAGGAACCATTTTTACTTAGCACAGTAACACACAACTTACCTGGTCAGAATGCATATTAGCTGTTATCAAGGCTGTTATCGGCTCTTATCCTTCTTCTGACTCCAAAATGACACCAGGGAGGGCAGAGAGATGAGTCGTAAGTCTGGAAAAACAAAATGTTACATGTAGCACCTTTTATAAAATATCACATATCAGCCAGTCAGTGTCGGTCATCTCTGATATGATGGATGCAGCCTGTTTGATTACATATGTATTGCATAATTGATTTCACACAAGTATGCATGAATATCTTTTATTACTAGTGTTATCCTGGGTTTCAGTGGAGAGTTTTAGTGTGGTCTAAATGCTGTTTCGGACGCTTTTCCACCCTGACAAGAACTCTGGCTGAAACAACTACTTGTGATGTTTTGGCATAAAAATGTAAAGATATCTAATATCGGCACGAAATAATTCAGTCTAAAAGGCCAAAAAGCTCCAGATATCGCTCTTGTGTTGTGGATTTGTAGAGCTTTTCTGTGTTTCTTTTTCTTGTTTCTTCATTCAGAGATGGTTATTGTTCCCGTTTCTCTTTCTGTCGTTTTCTCACATTGGACTAACTGTTAATCATTTTCCATCTGTCTCTCTTCCATGTCCTGCTGGCCTGGTCGGACGTGGCGCTACAGGTGAGTGGCACAACATTTGCCCCTAACAATGGGCTAGTGTGTCCGCTTTATGGCATCAAACCCCACAGATCTCTCTCTCCTCTTATTCCTCTGTCTCTCTCTATCATTCTCTCTCTCTCTCTCTCTCTCTCTCTCTCTCTCTCTCTCCCACCCACTCTTGAGTTTCGGTGTCGGGGCCCTTAACACTCCCACCGAGGGAAACCTCCATTCCACCCTGACACCCTGTCATTATTTTAATCAAATGCAATTACCACCATTATGGGGACAATTGAGTTTTGTTGACTGGCCTTTTGCTGTCACCCCTAGCCCCTGCCCCTGTCCTGCAACCCCCACCGTAACACACACACACACACACACACAAACACACACACATAGACAACAATTGCCCCGGACAACAGTTAAAAGTCTAAAAGTCAGGCAGGCGTGTGGGCTAGAGGGGGCGATCAGAGACAGAAAACACACATTGTACTGTCCACAGTAACCCCCCCCATCCAATCTTGAGTGCTGTATGAGAGAGAGAGAGGGGGGGGGGTTGAATTTGATTTAAGTGTTAAGAGAGAGCCTTGTGTTTGGCTGGCATGTCAGGGCCCAGTGCAAAGTGTGTTTTAGAGTGTGTGTCTGTGTGGTTTTGGTGTGTATCATCCATTTTTTTTTTTTTTTTTGAGGTTGGGAGGGGGCGTGGGGGGGGTTTAAAGACAGCGTGACACTGTTGTGGGACGAGGCGTCAAACTGACGGCTTTTGTGGCTAGTGGCGAAAAGATGCTCGGGCCAAAAAAACTGGGCCTTTCTTTGTCTCCTTTCACCCCCCACCCCCCCACCCCCGCCCCATTATGTTTGCACCACTGCAAAATATGATTTCAGATCATCACAGGAGAAGCGGTGTGTGTGTGTGTGTGTGTGTGTGTGTGTGTGTGTGTGTGGGGAGGGGATGGGGGGGGGGGTCGGATCGCTGAATAGCCTCCTGTCTTTCTAGTCCAGTGTAGTAATCAGCAGGCTGAGCCCCCCAGGATGGGGGAAGAAGACGGGGATAAAGACTGTAAGTGTTCTGAAGATGTGACCGCCACACCACCGCTTCTTTTGCCTCGTGGGCGCTAGGAAAGAATTCACAGATCTGTCATCTGCCAGACATTAACCCCACCCCCCCACACACCAACCCCCTCTCTCTTTCACACACACACTCATGCACACACACACACACACACCCCTGTTTTTCCCCCAGCCATCCTCAGGATTCCTTCCTGTAACTTTGGGTGACCTCCTCCCCGGCCCAGACACACAATAACCCAGTGGATCCTTCAGTGGCCCCCGCCTGGTGTGAGAAGACTTAGCCAGTGTCTCAGGACCTTATGAATCGCCTGCAGGTACACTGGAACCGTGGGTGAAAGGGAAAGAGGTCAGGGTAGGAGGGGAGGATGTGTGTTTGCGAGGACGCTCGCGCCACACGATGCGCCCTAACAAGAAGGCAATATAAACATGACACACCGACAGGGCGGGGGGAATTCCTCATGCATGGCTACTCACCAAACATGAAATGTTTATGTTGTGTGTGTGTGCGTGTGAGCGTGTCCATATGCGCGTGCGCTTGAGAAAAAAACAAGGGACAAGGTCGACCGTGATCCCCGCGCAGAGCTTCCTACCGCTCCGTGTTTCCACGCATCACACCGTGGCGGCGAGCGAGACCGCCGTCCCCCTGACCAAAGATATGGATATTGAACAGGACAAGACATTAACATTTCACCAGCACCTTTCCCCGCCCCCCCCCCACCTCTCTCCTTTTTTCTCACCCTCTCTATCCTTTCTTTCGACAAACACGGCGGCGTTCCCCGGGGGTCGGAGCAGGCTCTCAGCGTGCTGGGGGAAGTGCGGCGAGCTCGAGGCGCATCCACGCAGCGCAGGGAGAGAAAGAGAGAGAGAGAGAGAGAGAGAGCAGAGAGGTGGAGAAAGAATGGGAGAGAGTGGTATCTCGGCGGCGGAAAATGTGCAACCTTCACGTTGGGAGAGAACAGCCTCGGGCAGCCTGCTCCGTCCCCAGGCACTTGCCTCTCCAACAGCTTTTAAACACACTCTTTCCTCCCTCTTTCACACTTCGCTTTTAATGACCTGTACTGCGAAGTGCCGAGCATGTTTGTGACGGAAATTGAAACAGCAAAACTCTCGCAGGCCGAGCCGGAGAAAGGTTATGTGGCCCTGAAATGACTAGTCAGCCTTTGTTGCTGTGGCTTTATGATATTTTTGTGTACTTGTACTGTTTTGGAGTATTTTTGGAATCAGTTTTCCTTTTACTTGAGTATGTGTTGACTTATTTGTTGTACTTTGCTATGTTTTAAATCACTTATGGTACAACACGGTACCACACGGTACGGTACGGTACGGTACCATACGATAGAACTTTATTGTCAGATTTCCCTGAAATTTGTTATGCATCATAGCAGCTCCGTTTTAAAAACAAAAGCACATCATACACAGGGTGAACACGAAATCACATTGCACATAAAACACATAGTACAGAGTACAAACTTTGTGGGACCTCTATACAAATCGCACCAGGAATTTATGTGTGACTGAGGGGGAAACTGAATGAATGTCATCAGATCCAAATCATCCCCCTTGCCCATATGCGTGGCCTTGGCCTGTTTGGACTTTAAACACTCTCTCTCCTCCCTCATCCTCCCTCTTTCACACTTCACTTTTAATGACCTGTACTGCGAAAGCGCTGAGCACGTCTGTGCCGAGAATTTCAACGGAAAAAAACAAAAACTACTCACAGGCCCGAGCCGGAGAAAGGTTATGCGGCCCCGAAATGACAGGGTCTAGTCGGCCTTTGTTGCCGTCGCTTTATTACATTCGGTTTCTTAATAAAAGACTAGAGGTAGCTCGGGCCAGAAATAGGCTGCGCTCTTCCCGGCTCTGACCATCCCCGCTGTTTACTTTAAGCATGACATTAGCACCCAGCGTGCATATGTTAAGAGCCCTCTCGGAAAGTACAGTGTGCGGTCGAAGCGAGGGATTTGTTCAAATTAGGCTCTTAAAGATCATGTAACATAAGTGGAAACAAATGTGGATGTCTCTGCCATGTTATTCTTCCGATGCTCCGCCAAGGCCCCGGGTCTCGGAGCGGCTCCTGCCTCCTACTACTGCGTAAAAAAAAACCCGGCAGAAGAGGACAGAACTCGGCTTAAGCTCTATTCTCGTCTCATGCTATGCCGTTGTCCTCCGTGCCCGCTTTATGGGGCACCTAGGGGTGTTTAGAAGAAGAAGAGCCCGACTCCCCGGGCCTCCGTAATGCAGAGCGTGTAGGAGGGCCGAGCTATGCCAAATGCCCCGCGTCCATTGAGCCGTCTGTTTTACATGGTAATGAATGGCGGTCAGAGAAACAGTGTCCTGTATCAAAGGGCTGAACTAACATGCCTTTCTCACGGAGTCGGAGAAGTGGCCCTTTGTCACGGCGGACGCCTGCTATCGACTCCCAGCATCTCGCAAAATATGCCCCATTGTTGGAGAAGGCCAACTCCGTTTACTACTCCGAACCAGCAGCATTCCTGAAGTCAGCAACCCCCCCCCCCCCCCCCCCTTCCTAAAGCTTTCAACGGTGGATGTAACAAATTACAATTACCTTCATTACTTGGAATTGAGTCGCTTTTTTGCGTACTTGTACTTTTTTTGAGTAATTGTTTACTTGGAGTTTGGAGTAATTGTACTTTTACTCAAATCCTTTTTGACTTCGCTACCGTTTAAATCGTACCCATTGCAAGAGTACGTATTTTTGTAGGCTCTCCGTAAGCGTCCCACCAGAACCTGGACAATTTACGCGCGAGGAGCGAGGAAAACAAGGTTGGAGACAGTCAGTGAATGTCATCAGATCCAAATCATCTCCCCCAGCCCTGGTCCACGGCCTTGGCCCGTTTAGATTTACAGTTCTGAAGACGCCACTCGAGTACGTCAGTAAAGAAATGAAGGATCGTCTGCGCAGAAACCACCACTGACATGTCCCTGAATTGCTGTGCTGATTAATGCTGTACTTTGCTTGTACATTTTATCT
The DNA here is from genome assembly GCF_048128805.1 of Centroberyx gerrardi. Classification (NCBI taxonomy): domain Eukaryota; kingdom Metazoa; phylum Chordata; class Actinopteri; order Beryciformes; family Berycidae; genus Centroberyx; species Centroberyx gerrardi. The sequence goes on from NC_136002.1 coordinate 4,085,470, forward strand.
TGTAAAGGAGCTCTCCTCTGTTTTGAATTGCATGGGAAAAACCATATGTAACCGGAACTTCACTCTTAAGTACATTTTAAATACGCAACTTTCCGCTAAGTAGATTTTCACGCCAGCACTTCAACTCAGGTACGTTTTCAGCAAAGTAACAGCACTTCTATTTGTGGAGGATATTTTGGCACAATGGCAGCTTCTCATCCATTCCAGATCTCTCTTTCAATGTGATTCCACTCACTGGCGGTAGGCCTTCCTTCTCATCTCCCGAGCGCTAAGCTAAAAGATAGCCTTGAGGAGGAGGAAACATCCCTTCGGCAATACCATCCGCACTCACCCACCACCCCACGAAATGGGGTGGTGGGTGAGTGCGGGTGGGGGTGGGGGTGGGTGGTGGTGCAGATTTTGTTCCTCCTTTCTCTAGTCTGGAACACAGAGTGCTCAAGAAGAGACTTAGCTCGTCTCTGTCCGCAGCGAAGCACAGTAAACCCTTAGAGAGCGCTGAGGGCTTCTTCTTCTTCTTCTTCTTCTTCTTCTTCTTCCTCGGTGAAAATGGTGGCAGTGAAAATGGCGCTTGGGGAAAACAGGCGGTTGAGTCCATTTTAAAAGCCACCCCCCACCCCATCCACCATCCACTCCCCCTGTCACGGTGTCGGTAGTGTTGGAATGTTTTTCATCAGAAGGGGGCTATTTACTCGGCTCCAGCCCCTGCAAGTGTGTGTGTGTGTGTGTGTGTGTGTGTGAGTGTGTGTGTTAGCGTGAGCAAGACAGAGAGAGAGAAGCACAGCTCAGGAAAGCATTTATTTATAGGTATCTGAAAGCTGCGGGGCCCTGAAACTCTGGGATGTATTATGACGTGCCTTTGGAAAAAGCAAAAACAACCCCCCCCCCCCCCCCTTGCAGCCAGATCCAGCTATTTTTATCACTTAGGTTAGCTCCCAATTGTACGCCATAAAAGCTGTGTTCTCACCCCAAGCCCCCCCCCCCTCCCCCTCCCATGGCCTTGTTGTTTTGAAGCACTGGGTTTTTTTAGTGTGCTCACAACCCGAAATGCCAGGCAGGTGTCCCGTGAAAAGCATGTATGCCGGCGATCTCTGTCCTACATGAGCTGAACACGACTGTCAGACAATATGGTGGGGCTTCGGGGCGAGGAACGGCTGCTTGCTGTCATCAGAATTGTATGATGCTCGTGGTTTAAGTGGCCGCACTCCTTCCTAGTAGAGAAGCCGCTTTGCTACCGGGTCCGTCTCCAAATATCGGTCGAATGGGATCACTACCCCTGGCGCGAACAACGCCGATGATGAAGTCAGCACCTCTCAACATCTCGCCCCTTAATGGAGTCTTCACTGCCTTTGTCCTTAACCATCCATTTCCATTAATTATTCAGGGGGAGAAAGGAAAACCGTTTGAGTGGGTAACACTGATCCAGTGTACTCAACCAATCTATGCAGTGTAAGTAATAAAATACCGCACACTCAGACGACACAATAAAAGAGATGGAGACAGAGGAGACGCTTGTTAAAAATGTAAGTAGACGGAAGCGACCTGAACGCGGCGGCGGGGAGGAGCAGGCGGCGGCTCGGGAGTCAAAAGACACAGCGGCGACATCTTAGTGTCGGGGTTAATCAGCGAAACAGGCCGATAGCAGCTGGTGTTTTGCGGCGCGCCGCCCGGTCCGCGGAGGGCGCCTGTCTGAGGCGGAGGCTGAGTGGATGTGATGCGCCCTCAGCCCGGCTTGAGTGATGCTAATTGGGATTAGCGCCCGTTGCGCTAAAGTGACACAAGACATTCCGCCGGCCCGCCTCCGCCAGACTCCGCTCCGCACACACCGCGCTGTCAAACTCTGCCTTATGTTTTCTTCACGCCCCCCCCCGGGGGGGGGGGGGAAGGATGCAGGGGCACAGAAAACAGAAAGAAAAGAGAAACTGAGAAAGAGAAGAGGAATAGCCCTGAGGAGAACGTAGCGGAGGGGCGGGGGGGGGGAAATAGCAATTTTCCTGAAACGGAAAGAAAAGGGGAAAAAAGACTCGGCCATTGTGTGACGGTACCAGCGCCTAGGCTGGAAAAGGTCACGCTGCACTTTTGAACTTTCACTCTGAACAAGGCTGGCTTTCCCTCTCTGGAATGAGTGAGGGGAGGGAGGGGGGTTGGAGGGAGGGGTGGTGGGGGGTTGGAAATCCATAAGAAGTCCTGCAAAGACGAATCCACCCCAGACTCAATTAGATCTTCGCTGACTGAGAGAGGTTTTCGCACCCCGAATTCGCTAAACCCACCGGCCGGGCGCGAAGAGAATCGAGTCCGGCGGACGATGATTTTTCGGTTTTCTTTCTTTTCCTTTTCTTTTTTTTGGGGGGGGATTTTGGACGCGGGGGCCTTTTCCAAGGTATTAGATCCATGAACTGGGAGTGCTGTATTGAATATTTTATCGACTGTCTGCTTGCCCCGTGCTGACCTGCCTGACATGCTAAGTTCCCGGCTCGCTGGAGACGCCACGTCGCTTCGCATCAGCCCAGCCGCCCGTGAGGCTCCCCTGCATTTCCTGTGAATAAACTCGCACACAGTGGGGGAGGAAGAGAGGCCAGGGCACAGGGGCACCGGGGCTGAGCCGAGGAGAAAACACACACACACACACACACACACACACACACACACATTCTTTCTCTGAAGTACACTTTCTCTGAAGAACAACACACACACACACACACAGCCTTGGCTACAGTGTGGACTCCCTTGGTCAGAGGCTGATGATTCCTCTGAAAGCACTCAGTGAATTGAAACGACCTGAAACCTCTGTTTTAATTACAGCTTCACTATCTATAAAGTCTGCCGCACCGAGGCAGGTCAGCACCGGCCATGTATCTCTGCAATAAGATATGAGCATGATGAATATTCATCGGGCAACTTAACAATATGATACTGTTACTCATTTGGCATTAGAAGGCATCATAAGTGCATGATAATTATTATAATCAGAGCATATTATAAGCCTTTAAATGCGACTGGACAAAGTGTCGGACTCCAACGAACCAGTCACATCCATTTTGTTGATTTGTTTTAACGTCTCCAGACAACATGTCGTCATGGCGACCGCTTGCGATAAACTGTTGGGTAACACTCTACTTGACGTGGTGTTCATAAGGCATCATAAGCGCATTATACACACATTTTTGAGTGCGTGATAATTATTATAATCAACAATTTTCTGATGTTTGCCTGATGATGATATTGTAAGAAACGTTTATCTCTGCTTCTAATGGGCTTATGATCTGCTTTGAATGCATCACAATGCATAGTGCGATAGTATTATGTTACAATGCAACTGATAGTATATTATTATTAAGTATATGAAAATCATGAGTGCCTTTGGATGACATGAAATGGGAGTAACATTTGCACAACAATAACAGGTTGAGAGTGACATAGTCCAGTGTGCTTAGGGAGTTATGCTCTGAGGGTGTGAGTCTCTCTCTCTCTCTCTCTCTCCCTCCCTCTCTCCTCCCTCCCCCTCCCTCTCTCCTCCCTCCCCCCGTCCCTCTGTCTCTTGCTCATTACTAGCGGTGGGGCTTCCTAATGTGTTAAAACTCAGTGGGGTGGAAACGTCAGCCAACGGACTTTGGTCCCCCAACGGTCTTTACTTATTCATGCAAGCGCTGGCCTCTCCCCAGGACAGTGTAGCGCCGACCCAGGAGGACAGCGGGGCCTAGAAAAGTGACCCCGCGTCGGGGTCACTCGGCATTTTAGGCCAGTGAGTCGACAAACGGCGGCGTCAGCGGAGGACTCTGTCCGCGTCCGTGTCTGTCGACGATGAAAACATGCCGCTCTCGAGCCCTGTGACACATTTGTTCCCACCTCTTTCTCTCTGTATGCCGTCCCTCTTTCTTGCTTTTTTCGTCCCTTGATTATTTCTTTCTTTTAATTTGATTAATCTGATTACTGATTACTGATTACAACTTGATGGTGAGACATCAAGTCTGAGATCTGGTCCAGTCAGTGTGGTCCACCTATGATATGATGAATATGATGCAGTTTGTTTGATTGCATATGTCTTGTGTAATTGATCAATATTACACTGGTTGTCTATGGGAAACCCTTAACCTGAAATGATTCGACTGTGAAATTTTGATCAGATTCCACACAAATATGTATGAAAATGTTATTAGTATTCGTGTCAGTATTAGTATCCTGCGTTTCAGTGGAGAGTTTTAGTGTCCCATGGTCTAAATGCTGTTTGAGAGGATTTTCCACCCTGATAAGATTACAATTCTGGGGGAAAACACTGAATACTTGTAATTTGTTTGTAATTTTTTTGGAATGAAAATGGCCATGTTTAAAGATATTGAATATCAGCACAAAATATCAGCTTCATTCAAAAAATATCGGTCTTCAAACACCCCTATCGGTCAAACCCTAGCTCTAACTCCTCCCTCCTTATTTACTATTCAATCAGCTTCCTCTCCTTATCCATCCATCTCTCCATTCCTCCGCCTCACACTTAAAAGTTCCGTCTCTCTCCGTCCTCTCCTACCGTCCCTCTCTCCTTCCACGGCGTCCTCCCCCGTCTTCCTCGATTCGCCGCTCTCTTCGCTCTCTCTCCCACCCGGCTCATCACGCTGTCATCGGAGAACATTTTGGAGAAACCCTCCCGACTTGTTTGTTTGCCTTGCTGTCATCCTTATTTCGCCAAAACCTCCAACCGCCGAGCCCGGCGAGATGTTCTGGAGTTGGCCTTCAAAGGAAAGCAACTTTTTAGAGATTCACGGGAGGGGGGGTGGGAGGAATTGGCTGTCAGCTTTTCCCGCACATTCACAATCACAGAGGATGCCATTTGCCGAGGAGGATGTTTTCCTCCCATTGGCCACAGGACGTTTTTGACAGTGTTGCGGCAGCTGGGTTGTCTGCGCTTGGTTTTGGGGAAGAGGGAAGGGCTCAATCATCATAAATCAGGGTTAAGTGTGACTCAGCCCCACACGTCACTCTAGACTAGGCTTAGAACGATATGGGTTTTTTCAAGACCTGTATCCATGCAGATATTTTTGCATCGAAGCTTCCGGTAGCCGATATGTTGTGCCAATATTCAGTACCTTTAAAGTTGAAAATTTTCATGCCTAAAAAATTCCAAGGATTCAGTTTCCCCCCAGAATTTCTTTCTTGTCATGGTGGAAACAGCATTTTAGACCATGATGGGACACTAAAACTCTCCATTGAAACCCAGATGAATGAAATCCTCTTCGGTGGGTTAGAAGCTTCTTGAGGCAGGTTTCACTGCAGGTTTTAGAGACTGTTAAGTAAAATCCTCCCACACCACACTGGAATGATTTCTCTGCTCAGACTCTTATCTTAATAACAATAAAAACAAATTCACTAGCTGTGGTCAGGGAGGAACCTCCGTCACATCAGAGGTGGGTGACACTTACTGGCTGATAGCCGATTTTTAATAAAATATTAGCCAACACCCTAGTCTAGACCAGCAACAGTTAAGTGGGGTTCAGGGGCATTTTTATATGGGCATAAATAATTGAAATACGTACTTAACCTTGACTCTCTTTCTCTGTATTATACGTATACAGTATGTATGTACAGTGTGTGATTGATGTACCTTATAGATTATTTAGGTTATTCTATTCTTTTGTATGCTGTTTGGACTTTATGTTGTATAGTAGAGAGTGAGAGAGGTGGAGAGTTGTATCAGAAGACTGTGGTAGTGATAAAAACTCAACATAAACTCAGAGTTTACGTGCGTCGATTGAGGAATTCAGCATACTGTATGCTGAGATACATGCAACATTCTCATATTAGTTAGACATCATACTATCCTCATTGCTTGGAGCTGCCCAGTACAACCACAGTCTTCCACTCACTGAGTATTTGGGGATCCTCAACAGTCGTTCTTGAGGAACTGGAGAGGCATTTCTCATCGACTTTATCCACTCGGATCTTTCCGCCCAGTCCGGGGTTCGAACTCTGACGTTCTGGACAAGCCAGCCTCTCTGACCTCAAGGCTACCGCTTGAAGAAAATGTGATGTTTTAGTGCGTCAGTGGTCTCTGCGGTATCTAGTAGCTGACTCAGAGTGACGTGGATCGGATCGATTTCCCAATTTCCCCACTGGGATCATTAAAGTTTCATCTCACCACTCGTAACACTGGTACTGCTGCCTAGAGGGGGCACTGCCACTCTCCTGAACTGGCATCTCTCTCTCTCTCTCTCTCATACACACACACACACACACCACAGATACCCCCTTCCAGCAAGCCAGAGTAAGGGGAGTAAAGTGCCAGTGCTAGTCTATCTCTTGCCTTATCACTGTCCACCCACACTCCTGGCCGTGGCATACTGCATACCCAATACACCCACCAACCCCCGCCCCAGTGCCCTCCTCCACACCCCTTCCCAAGCCTTCAGTGCCCCCCCCCCACTACATAGACCAGTCACCAGCAGCACCACCAGAAGAGACAGAGCTGTCAGCAATCACTACGAACACTAGAGTGACAACACCACACCAGGATGCTATCTCTCTTTGTTCTCGTTCTCTCTCAGTCCTTCATCTTCTGTGGTCTCGTGTGTCTCTCCATATCCAGTGGTACGGTTACATCGCCATAAACCCCATTAGGACGGGATTAGAATTACAGTATATCGAGGGTAACAAAAGATTTGCCCCACTCCTCTATGATTTTGCTCATCGATACGGACAGTTTTTAGCCAACGGCAAATTACAGACACATGGTTTTTCCTGCCTAGGGAAATTTTGGATGGCCGAAAAATGTTAAAGTTTTGAATCCTAAAGCTTTTGGCAACAAATTTGGGGTGTCTGTAGGTCCTGTCTTCACATGTCTTGAACTTGATTACCATTATTCATTGAGAAATCAGCCCTATCATGTAGACCCATACTCTGAGAGGACAACAGTTTTATTTTGTTTTTATTTTAGCATTCAGTTGCAAAATCGGTGTCATATTCCACTATATTTCATTTTAATTATCAAAAAGGTTTTAAAAAGTCTTAGACTTAACTTGAAGAAAGTTGCAGACACCCTGACATTGGTGTGGCAAATGCCACTAATATGCAAATTGACATATGACATCATGTGGCTATCACAACTGGGGTACCACCAAAGACCCATTTTAAGCCAGGAAAAGCCTTGGAGACGGGGGCACATAGTTTAGTCAGACATTCCCTGATGCAAATGTCACTGCATACAAAGTACTACTCAGAATACTCAGATTCAGTGTTTGAAGGTTCAACGTGGCGTCCAAACAAGGCAAGAAAACAGACCTGGCTAGCCTATAAGACAGAGGTAGACACCCATGTACCAAGAATGCAGGTTTTCATTCCAATCAAAGACTACAGCAGCTGATTTCACTGATTAGCACACCTTCAACCAGAGAGGAGGAAGTACTCTGTGAAATCAGCTGGTATAATCTGTGGTTGGAATGCAAACCTGCAATCTCTTGGCACTCCATGGCACATGGTATCCTATCCATGCTATAAGATGGAATACTTGCAGTGGCCCATCATAGCAGCTTGGAGGACCTAGCTCTCCTGATGGACTATTGCATTACATTACATTGCACTATGTCATTTAGCAGACACTTTTGTCCAACGCGACTTACAAGTACATTTTGTCAGCAGTAGTCAAACCGGCCGTATATCACAGTCTTCATCAGCTAAGGACAAATAGCTCAAGTAATAACTATAGTTACCCTGTAGTGATGGGACGATATGCTTCTCTCACGATACAATTCAATACGCCATATGGGGTTCATGATTCAATACAACCACGATACGATGTAATAAATAAAAGATCAATGTCAACAAAGTCTGACTGTGCAGAATTATGTTTTTTTCTGAGCTACAGATCTTTCTAGCAGTGGTGCTGACTTGCTACAATGTAAACAACAATTTAAAAATGTCATCACAAAGTGCAAATAATATAATTTGGATGGAGAGCTTGTGAAAGTGTAATGGTCAAGCCGCCTCATTTGCGATTACTTCAGCAGAATAAAATGGAGCTAATATCGCGATTCATTGTCCTGCCCCACGATACGTATCGTCACATTGTTTTAGCGCAATATAATGAATTTTTGATACATCGTCCCATCCCTAATACCCTGGAGAAATGAATCCGGTCCGAATGGGGCTACACAGCATCCGTTGTATTTATTCAGCGTTCCTGTCTGCTGCTCTGCATTGACGGTTATGGCAGCACTTCCTCCTCCTCTGTAGGCTCTTAACACCCCCCAGTCCACCCCCCTACCCCTAACAGACACATTTCCATACACTCACACATGCTGAGACAACAGTACAGGACAAACACCATTCGCCACTCAGAGGCCGCCCCCCCACTGAAAACCACCACCAAAACCACTATCATCCCAACGTGTTAGAAAGCCATTAAAAGCCGGTCTCTTAAAACGGTTCCTCAAGTTGCCCATGTTGCTTCTTCTCCCTGGCCATATTTAATAAATAAAGCTGCCGGCCCTCTCTCCGTCTGGGCGAGAGAGCTTCCACAAAGTGTGTGTGGGAGAGAGAGAAAGAGAGAAGGTCACTATCATACCATGCTAAAACGCTCCAAATGTAATTCAGCCGCGGGTCAGAACTTTAAAAGTGCGACCCTGTGTGTGTTTGCCGGCGTGTATGTTGGTGTGTGTGAGAGTGTGTAAAAATGGGTCGGTTTTTAAAGGGTTTTTAAAAGGTTTCGGGGAGTGAAGGTCAGGCAGTGGGAGAAAGCGTTAACGGCAAAGCCACTCTCTCTCTCTCTCTCTCTCTCTCTCTCTCTCTCTCTCTTTCCTCGCTCTCTCTCCTCTCTTCCCACATCTCTCTCTATCTCTCTCTTCCTCTCTCGCCGCGCATGAAAGTTTGATGTTGGAATTAGGTTGTTGACTCATCTCGCACCTCCGTGCTCATAGTATTGACAGGCTGCCGGTGAACTGCTGGGCAGCCGAGATAGCATCTTAGTGTGTGGCTCTTCTCTCTCTCTCTCTCTCTCTCTCTCTCTCTCTCTCTCTCTCTCTCTCTCTCTCCCTCTCCCTCTCTCTTCCTCTCTTTTTTTCCTTCCTCCTTTGCTTCAGCATCAGCCGACAGCATCAGAAGTGTTTTAACAGAGCTTTAATGGCCTCAGCCCCGAACCTCACCCCCAGCATACACACACACAGACACACACACACTTATACACACACACTGTGGGTTGGAAATAGCTTGCTGGTGGTGTAAAAAAAAGTGTTGAGCAGAAAAAAAAGAGAGAGAGAGCTCGTTGTGCTGATGGAGGATGACATGCCCTCCTTTTCTCGCCCTCTCCTTCTCCTATCTTCCTTCTGCCCACTCGTTCATGTGACCGGCTTCCCTGTCTTTCTTTCTCTTTCTTTCGTTCTCTCTGTCGTTCTCTCTCTTCACATCGGTCCACCTTGCTCACACACTGTTTTAGTGAAAGATTCTCACTGTCATCGCTTCATATATCTCCACATAGTTTATCTTCATGCAATTCAATTATTTGTGTCAGTGGTATTTGGTAACTACAGTATGTAAAGTCTGTATAAAAAGTACAGATTCTCTACAGTCTCATGGTGAGGATATATAGAGCTAATTCATTATCATTTTATTAGAAGGTAATTTCAGTTCTCTTTCTTCCTAGTTGATCAGCTGCCTTCATCTCTTCTATGGAGAATACAGTAATATTAGCAAACCTAGCTTATAGCATATTACATACATACATGGAAGCACTGCTGATACGACGTGCTTTTGGTAGATTTAAGGTCCTGCAGTTATGAAAATGAGGATTTTGAGGATAATAAACATGTTACTTGTAAAGCTGTGTAGACAACTCTGGAACACACCATAATAGACGGAGAACCCAAAAGTAAGTTTTCTCATTGTGGGACATCGTCAAAACTCATTTGCATATGAAGAGGACTACGGGTGATTAAAATCTCGGCTAAGGTGTAAAGATTTATAAGTTAAAGTTACTTTTTTAGTTGAATACTCCTCAATAAAGATTCAATTTTTTTACTAAACTACATCAAACAAAAAAATGCATCACTATTGCTGAACACTATCAAACTACATCACTCCTCTATAGCTGAACACTATCAAACTGCATCACACCTCTATAGCTGAACACTATCAAACTGCATCACTCCTCTATAGCTGAACACTATCAAACTGCATCACACCTCTATAGCTGAACACTATCAAACTGCATCACACCTCTATAGCTGAACACTATCAAACTACATCTCTCCTCTATAGCTGAACACTATCAAACTGCATCACTCCTCTATAGCTGAACACTATCAAACTGCATCACTCCTCTATAGCTGAACACTATCAAACTGCATCACACCTCTATAGCTGAACACTATCAAACTGCATCACACCTCTATAGCTGAACACTATCAAACTATGTGATGGATATGATGCAGTTTGATTGATTACATATTTATTATAGAATTGATCAATATTACACTGGTTGTCTATGTGAAGCCCTTAACCTGAATTGATTCTGACCTTTTGACCTTTTCTTGACATTTTGATCAGACTTCACATAAGTATGCATGAATGTGTTTTATGAGTAGTGTCAGTGTATTAATATTAGTGTTATCATCCTGGGTTTCAGTGGAGAGTTTTAGTGTCCCATGATGGTCTAAATGAGGCTTTTCCACCCTGACAAGGGACATTAAAATATTTAATGTCGGCACAAAATATTGCAGTCTCTCATTTTGATGAGGTCTCGTCCTGACTCACCCTCTCCCCATCTCTCCCTCCTTCCCTCTGTTTTTCTCTCTCTGTTCTCTCACTCACTCCCCCCCCCCCCCCCCCTCCCTGTCTTCCTTACCACCAACCACATACCCCCCACCCCCCCACCCTTAGCTGAGGGAGGGAGTGTGTGTTAAAGGGTTTAGCTGTGATGAGCGCTGGGCTAGCCGGCCCCGGCCAGAGGCAACGCTCATTAGCAGAGTTTAGCCACACAGGCACTGAATGGGACGGCTTGTTGACACACACAATGGGATCAACCCCCTCGTACACACACACACATACACACACACACTTACACACCAGAGTCATGGCTCCAGCTTGACGCCTCATGCCCCCCTTACCCTCTTGAAGCTGGGCTTGTGTGTGTGTGTGTGTGTGTGTGTGTGTGTGTGTGTGTGTGTGTGTGTGTGTCAGAACAAGCCGTCCAAGTGGCTCATCTGATGCCCCCTTTCCCCCACCTCACTCTATCACACACACATACACACACACACAGTCACATGTCACACACCTCCCTGTTCATACACTCTGACCCCACACACACACACACACACACACACACACACATACACATTTACAGACAAATTCTGCATTTATACACTTAATTACCCATCACACATTCAAGCACACACATTCCTTGGAACCTTACATGAATACACACACACACGCACAAACACAGACACGCACACAAACACACACACACACACACACACACACGTCATCCTTTTAGGAACACAATACAGCTATTGTGTGTTAGAAGCAACAACCACAACTGTCCCTCACAGATTTAGGAGACTGAGGGGAAGGTTGCCTCCTCAGGGGTTATATCATCCCCAACCTTCCCTAATGCCAACCACACACACTCACACACACCCACACACACACATGTGCTTGGTAATGGAATAAACAATCCTAATACACAGTAAACTGGCCAGTTAGTGCTAATAGGCCTAAGTGGTTCTTTCACTTTGGCCCGGTATGGCTGTCACATGGCGGCAGGACAAGGCTCCGTCTCATGGCCCCGTCCGCCCCGCCGGATGGGACATATCAGCTCCAATTTGGCCCTTCGCCGCCTTTAAGAAAATTCATCAGGCCCTTGTTAGGAATGAAAGCAATCTGTGTACCGGGAGCCGGGGCAGATGGGAGATTAGTTCAGGCTCCCACGGACGGAGAGTATAGGAGGAGGAGGGCTGTGTGTTTGTGTGAACTGAGATGGGGAGTACTTAAATTTTGTTTGTTTGGGAGTGTGTGTATTATCGTATTTCTATATCCTTATGAGGAATCCAAATGGCTTCACGAGAACAATACAAAGAAGAATAGAAAGATGGGGGATATCCTCCAAAGTGAGGATCTTTTGGCCACAGGGCTAGTTTTGGGTAAAGTTGTCAGGATACTAATTTGTATGGACAAAAGGACACACTAGCGGGACAATGACGTACCGCATTGGCTTAGGCCTCGGCGGTGCGAACAGGCTCGCTGGCTGAACTAGTCAAATTTTTCACGCACCAGCACCCCCGTGTGAGAGTCTGCAATTGGTTTCAAATCTCACATGATTGGTCGCGTTGCCTTGTGGGAAAGCGTCTGCATTTCCTTTCCTCGGTTGCCTCTGTTTGCATATCCGTGCTCTACATGATATAGGCTAGTGATCGTGCGTTCATACTGCATGTAACACCATCAACAAGTCACCAGAAGTTCATAGAGTCTTACACCACCAAAAACGTTCATCTTAACAAGTCATTTAGTCTTCTTAAACCAAGAGAGAAATTCTGCCAGTGAGGTGAGGTAACTCTACTTGTTTCTAATCAGTTCCACTTGTTTCAGGAGTTTTCTAGAAATGAGTGTCAGTATCTTGAAACAAGTCAGAATAAGGCAGATCACTGCACTACTATCAAGAAAATGACACTTGATTTTACAAAATTCTTGAAGCAAATTGATTTGCATTGGAAACAAGTGAAATTATCTAACCCCACTGGCAGATTTTTTCACTTATTTCAAGAAAATTCAGATTTTAGGACTCAATAATAGACTAAATGACTTGTTAAGATGAAGATTTTTTTACGGTGTAGAGCTGAGCGACCAGGGAAACTTGGCTGATGTGCGGACAGTCAACAAGCTTCTCGACCTCGGTCATCATCCATCAGCAGCCAAAGATTTCCATGCTTTCCTTGTTTCCTTACCAATGTGATTTTCACGAACAGTAGCTCCGCATGGCAAGTACAAACTGTTCCAGAAGTCAAAGTTCTCTACAACTTTTATTTGACAGACACCAGGAAGAAACATCTCAAAAACGATGGTTGGAGAACGGCTGCATCCATCCATAGTTCCACCTCTGAAGTAATGATTATTCATTTATTTATTTGTTTTTGGATCATGCTACATAATTAGCATGTGTTAACTAGTGTTGAAAACGATGCCACGTTATGAAAGGCGATACCAAAGGAGCTGCATGACACCACATACACTGCCTTTCAAAAGTTGGACACATTACATTGTTCTTCATTTTTACTATTTTCCACATTTTAGAATAATAGTTAAGACATTAAAACTATGAAATAAACCAAATGGAATTATGCAGCGACCAAAAAGTGTTAAATCAAAACTATCTTATATTTTAGATTCTTTAAAGTAGCCGCCCTTTGCCTTGATGGAAAGGCAAAGGCTTTGGGAAGAAATTCATACATAGGATCAACTTAACTATTTATATTTGTCTAAGAAACAAATTTCAAGCATTTAAACATAAGCGTTTAGATCAAAATGGCTTTAAGAGAATGAAAATCATAGTAAATTCAATGAGGTGTGTCCAAACTATGAGTTTGGTTACTGTTACCTCTAACTTTTGTGCATTGTAAGTATACCGCCACCTTCAGTGCTTCAGAGTTGGGGGTGAGGGAATGAATGTAGTCAGTGAAAGGTCCTCACAAGTATAGTAATACAAGCATGTGTGTATGAGTGTGTACTCGCGTCATATCGTCTGGTGAATGTTGTAAGATGAGTGTAAACTGGAACTGTGTGTCCCAACCTTATCTTCAGCCACACACAGCAGCCTGTCTGCTGAAGTGAGAGAGCCACATTCTCTCTCTCTCTCTCTCTCTCTCTCTCTCTCTCTCTCCCTCCCTCTCTCTCTTATCTCCCCTCTATCTCTCACATTCCTGCCTTTGATCAACACCAGGGGCATCTGTGGTCGGAGCCGGTGTGTTTGTGTGTGTGTGTGTGACTGAGATTTTGTACGTGTTATCATGTGTACTGTGTGTTAGTGGCCGTTTGTGTGTGCGCATACCACATTGGCCATGCTTTGATCTCCCATGCAGCGTTGTCTTTGAACTGAAGAGCAGTGTATGACAGAGGGCCGGTGTTAAAGCAGCGAGGGCCCTCAGCTGATAAGACCGGAGTCTCCGGGGCCACGTGGAGATCAGTGGAGTTGCTGCTGCACTAGCATGACAATGATAGTGTCCATTAATTGCATGACAGAAATGGATGGGAGGATGCCGTTTGGTGAGGTTAAGACGAGTGCTGCGTTCAGGTTCTATGGGAAAGACGGCAGATAGGAGCTTTCCACTTGAAAATACTGTTCATCCCATCTTTCAGCTGGTAACTACTACTAGAAAATACTGTTCACTCAGCTTTCAGGTGGTAAGTACTACTAGAAAATACTGTTCATTCAGCTTTCAGATGGTAAATACTACTAGAAAATACTATTCACCTCAGCTTTCAGGAACTGGAACTTAGGTTTGGCGATGGACTCCGATAGTGCAGGAAATGAGGGATTCCTTTCAAAATAAAGCCACATAAATGAACACTTTTATCGCGTGCTCTCAACTCTTAAAATGCCATGACGGGACACGACTTCTTGGTTTGTGGTCGACACTACCGTGTGTGATTCGCTGTCAAACATGAACTCAGATGTAGCATCACTGAGCTCACGTGTGTTCAGTGTGAAAAAGCTAATCGGGAGTGTACAGGATAGTTTGAACGCACGGACACTTCCGAGTCGTCGCTTTTAGCCGCCGAGTCGCTCCGACGGTTATTCCTGTATGACATGAATGCAGCATGTCACCCCCACGGCCCCTGCTGGAGGTGTCGGCTACGCCTGGAAGCACCTCCAGCCCCCTCCACCCCACCCCCACCCCCCCCACATGCTTCTCATTCAGGGCATCAAGCGTCTCGGCTGCGGCCCTGACCTCCCTCCTCATGTTTTTACGAGGCAGCCATTAGCTCCCCGCTGGCCCTCCACGGCCTGCTGGCCAAATTTACGGCACAGGAGAAGTCTGCAGTGTGTGTGTGTGTGTGTGTGTGTGTGAGGCAAAGCCAAGACTATCACGAGGGCCACCCTGACTTAGCCTGGCGGATGCCGGTAGGGAAAGGTGTGTGTGTGTGTGTTGCCTGGCCCACTCTCACCCTGTGACTCTGATCCTCCATTAATCTGTAGCATTAGCGCTAGTGAGCTAATGGACCTAGCCACAGCATTAGCAGTGGAGGAGAGAGAGTCCGGGCATTAACATGAGTGGTCTGGATGAGTGGCTGCGAGGAAGTGTCGGGATAAATTGATAAGCTATATCCAAGCAAGCCGTCACATCTGTACGCCTTCCCCCCCTGTCAGCAGACTGGCTTTGAAGTGTAGTTACCGTGTCCCAGTCTTTACCGATATTTGATAAATATTGATATATATTGCACAATATAGTGCAACTTGGCCTACTTGATCTCAAACCCACAAGGTCTACATCGAACAAATGAGCAAAGTCCCAAACTTTGGTCTTTTTCCTCTCTCCCACAAAAAGATCTGGCTAAATTCATTGTGAAAAATACATGAAAATGCATATAATCAAACAGGGGGCAAATACTTTTTCACAGCGCTGAATGTGGATAACATGTTGAATCTAGGCTTGTTGTGTATTTTCATCCTTATGAACAAATGGAAACTAGATGCAAGGGGAGAAGAGACAACTTCTCAATCCGAGATATTAAAATGCTTTTTTTTTTTTTGTATATCTGACCAATAAAGTGACATGGGCTGACGTGAAAAAAGTGCCAAGCATTTACAGGTTGCTCCACCATTAGTGAAAGAGTGAAAAAAACGAAAATTTTGTGCACTCATTTACTAGAGCGCATCTCACTTTAATGGTCGGATGTAACGCAAAATTGGAAACTTAGCGTTTAAATGTCTCAGTTTAAGATGATAGTTTCTTCCATTTGTGAGTATGAGCTCCCCCGGCATCTAGTGTTCATTGGATTTGTATGTGCAGCATGTACAATAGGCACAGATTCAGCCGGTCCTATCTTCACCCTTATTAACATCCTTTTATGAGTGTTTGCCCTGTAGAAGAACAACAGGCACGGCTGACCTTTTTCCCTCTAAATGTGGAGTGGCATGCCGGGGCTGAGGTGTCCATTTTGTTTCAGAGGCACTCAGGAGCCGGAGTCCCAGTTTCCCAGAGTGCTAGTTTATGTCTTCGGGCAGAGAGCTAACACCTAGGCACTTAGCTCTATAGCATCTCTCTCTCACCCCTCCTTTCTCACCCCTTTCCCAAGTAGCATTGGAAGCGGGGTGGGGGGTGGGGGATCACAGCCTCAGAGGTGTTGCTGGACCTGTCCACAGCCTCTGTGTGTGTGTGTGTGTGTGTGTGTGTGTGTCCGTGTGCACGCGCATATTTCATGCATGCTACTTTTTACATCCTGTACGCATATGTGTACGGATATGTGAAGACTGAAGTTTAGCTGATATTTTGTGCTGATATTCAATATCTTTAAATTTGGACATTTTCATGCTAAAAATGTCCTCCCCAAAATTTGAAGTGTTCAGTGTTTCCCCCCAGAATTGTATTACTGTCAGGGTGGAAAAACCTCTGAAACAGTGTTTAGACCATGTGACACTAAAACTCTCCACTGAAACCAAAGACAACAAGATGAAGAAGAACATACAGTGTAGTGATGTCACGTCTCAGACGCCGCCGCCGCCATTGGCCAGTACCTTCTTGCGGTTTCCTACGTGGATTCAGCCTCAAGAGAAGATCGTGAGGAAAGACGTCTGAAAGCAATTGTATAGCAAAAATGTATGGTGTGGCTCCTTGGAAAGCCTTCTGATGATGGAGCTCCTCCAAAAACTACAACAAACCATGAAGAACATGGGAATGACGGCACTCCTTTATAACCTTGACCTCAATTATACCATATTTTTACTAACAGTTACATCAGGCTTCAGCATAAGCCTTCATCAGAGCATCCTAAAATTAAACCATGCTATTTTGTATTTATTTTCATTCATTTATTTTGTTTAATAGAGAATAGAGAATTGTATACGGCTTTTATACGGCTTTTATAGCTACTGCTGATTTCCAATGCTTGTCCCAACAAGAGACGACCTACAATATAAAACGCAACAAAAGAGAATTAAATTAAACACACGACTGATACATACAGTAGAATACACAACAACAACAAAAATTTAAATACGTTTTTTTTTTTATTTGCCATCATTTCCATGTTCTCATTTTTGGTTCAGCCTCTTTGAAGATTTTCTGCTGTTTTCAGGTGTCGTCCGCCTGCCTGAATTTAACGTGGAGCAAAGTCTTAGACATGATCTTAAAGCAGAGAGTTCAAGAGTTCAAGGTCAGAGGTCAGCCATGTCCAAAAAGTCTCACTCTCTCAGCCTTATAGCAAACACAGCCACGCAGCCGAGGTGGTTCACTAGCAAGCGGGGGCTGTAAAAGCACTCTCGCACACACTCTCGCAGACGCACGCTCACACAAACACACACACACACACACACACGTTCGCACGCGAAGCTGGGAATGGCCTGCCGGGGAGCGGTGCAGCATGAGATAATGGCTTTCGCAGGAGGAGTCGCACTCAGGTAGCATGTCTTCTCCATTAGGCCTGGACCGCTGCTCAAGTGCCAAATCTGCATCTTGGTTTCTTTTCTCATTTCACACCTCCTCGCCGAGCCAAAGCTGTGCCGTCGGTTGGGCTCGGCCAATCAGCACAGGTGTAGGTGCAGACGTAATTTTTCATCTCATCACAGTGAGTTCAACAGTCGGACGTAACCTTGGTGAAGGGGGCATGGACAGCTGAGACGTTGGTTTAGAAGATTTTTGGACGTCCAGAAAAATCTATGCTTCGGCGCTATGAGTGTGCGGCAACATTTCTTGGTTTGACTTCAACAGTTAAACAAGAACACTAATGTGCTTGTACTGGGAAGGAAAATGGCTGCCGTGGCCAATCGGTACCATTTCTACGATGGCTCTGATTCTGAAAGCGTTAACAGTAATAGCTGCACACGTATAATTTCGGTGCTTTTACACACATCTGAACAGTGCGGCCTATTTCTGGCCTATTTCTCCTGGACTCCAAAGGACATTTCACATTCACATCAACAATTACTATCAGCTGTCCCCTCAGCTGACCACACTGTGGCCCATTTTCTGACATTTTAGTTTCCAGTGAAAGGAAAAAGCTTTGGGATTTTCCTCTCTTTAATCACCGAAATGTTAAGTTTTGCCGCTGACTGGCACAAAGGGAGCTGTTGCGTCATACGGTGCCGTGAAAGAGTAGAGAGCCAAAGTCGCCGGTCCAGATCTCCCATTCATTTTCCCTGTTTACTTATTCGTGAAAATCGGATGTAGAGGCCGATCGTGACAAAGGTGTTTTCCCTCGGCGGCAAAAAAACCTTTAGAGCCTCTTAGCAGAACGCGGTTTTGTCAAGAAAGGGTCATGTGATGTGGAAACCCTCCTGGACTGCCAGCCAAAGACGTAGAGCCTTCTCTGGGCCTAACTCAAAGACGCTAGTGTGTGTGTGTGTGTGTGTGTGTGTGTGGGGGCGGACGGCATAGACAGCCTTTGATCCCAAGGCCTTGTCATGTTTATGGGGGTGTTGAGAGGGGTAAGCCAGGCCAAAGGAGCAGGTCACAGACTATCAAGGCAGTATGTCCATGTTAGGCTAATGGTGTTGTGTGTGTGTGTGTGTGTCTTTATGTGCTCTTGTACATGCTTGTGCTCACACATCGTGCACACCAACTCACTTTAAATCTGGGTGTCCGCAGGTCCTGGCAAAGTCTAAAATGTCTTAAATGCTGTTATCTTAATTCAAGGCTTTTAAATACAGTTAAACAAAGCATGTTAAAGCCAGATTTGTAAGTCAAAATCCAGGCATCTTATCAGCCCAAATCACAAAGTGGGGCTGCGGCAGAGAAGAGCGTCCCATCCCTCATAATTGTACATTCAGCCGCTTATGAAGAAATCCCCCCCCATCCAAACACAGTGTGACACAACACCTTCAGCGCGCAGTTTTAGCGCAGAAAGCTGCACTGTATGCGGCGCTGGCTGGAGGCTAAAGGGGGGTAATAAGCTTACATGTCAGGCCCACTGGTTCGCTCTCTCGCCGGTCTCCCCTCCTCAAACAAAGAGCGATTATCCCACACTGCAGCAGGAAGGAAGGAATGCACTGGGCCGCACACACACACACCACTCCGAAGAAAAAAGGTCAGGATAAGTTGCCGCGTTATGTGATTGCGGAATGCGTGCGAGTGGGCGCGCGCATGTCTGTGTTTGGGACTGGGCTTTCAAGTGCGCTGCGGCTATACGTATGTCTGCACCGTCTATGGGTATGTGTGTGTGTGTGTGTGTGTTCAGTCGAGGGTGAGCAGCCACGCATGGCGCCGAACCCTCCTTATTCTTGAATTCCTGGTGAAGATGCTTATTTGAGACCCTCTTCACTCTGGTGTGTGTGTTTTGCGCGATTGTGTAATTGTGTGTGTGTGTGTGTGTGTGTGTGTGTGTGTGTGTTCTGAGTGAACTGACTAAAGCTGCCCTTTAGCCCGGGGCAGTCTCTCTTCTTCTCACTCTTGAGTGGCCACACACTAAGAGGCCAGATCCACTCTGCACAACAGAGGGAGAGACAAGGACACAAGTGAGGGAACAACATTCCTCTCCTCTGTTCCATTTGCTGTGTTTGTGTATGGATTTTAAAGGTGCTGCACGTCGCATTTTTAAACATCAATTTATTACTGTCAAATGAATTGCGACACCTTAGCATAATTACCGTAAACAAATGAGAGCGTGTCTCCCCTTGTGCCCTAAAGCAACCCAGCAGATTTCTCGACTAATCCAACCCGATGGAACGAGTCTATAAAGTATTGATTAGTATTGACCAAACTGCTCTTTAGCATCAGCTAATGTTGGCCATATGCCATGCTTTCATTGGAGGACATAAACAATGAAATGCACTTGCTTGATATTCTAATGTGCCATACAGCCATAGACAGCAGGTATGACATTTCTGGAGGTTATGGTGGACATATTTTGCAGACATTTCAGAAAGTCAATAACCGCTTTTGAAATTTGCCATTTAATAATATATTTAATAATCAGCCTTTTTAATTCAATATCGTAAATCGCGTAAAAATACATGGATGGTAACCCAGCCAGAGACAAAATCGCTTGTGTCATCTCAGACTAGTATATAATTTAGTGTGTGTGTTTTAGAACTTAAAATAAGACTCATACAGTCACTCATTTATGGTTGGTTGCAATGTTTTAACAAGCTTGTGTATGTATGCGTTTGTGTGTGTGAGAGAGTGTTTTTGTATGTGTGTGTGTGAGTGTGTGTGTGTGTGTATGCCTGCCAAGGCAGTGTTCAACACTGCTGTCATGTGATGACTTCATCTCATCAGGCCAGAGGGTCTAATGTCCAGCCTGTCTCCATCTGCTGCACACACACACATACACACACACACACACACACACACACACACACACACGTCCCACTAGTGTGTCACTGTCAGTTGATTCTCTTAATGTGTGAATGTGTTTAGATGTTATGAACTTGCCTCTGAGTCCATGCCACAGAGCAGGATTGTGAAATGCAAAGATATGAATATATATTGCATGTGTTTGTGAACCTGCAGATGCACTCGCACGCAAGTATACATACAGTACGTTCACACATAATCATTTACACACACACTGACATACACATACATGAGCACACACACACGCATAAGGCCAGAAATTGCAAGGGTTTTTGTTGGTAGGGTTTGGCTGGACGCTAGCTCACTGGGCCTTGGCGAAGGGCAGAAAGAGAGAGGGAAGAGTCTCTCTTTCTGCCCTCTCTCTCTCTCTCTCTCTCTCTCTCTCTCTCTCTCCCCTATTGGCTGAAGAGGCTGGAAGTGAAATGTGATCCTCAGAGTGAGACATCAAACAACCAGCAGCTGCTGGGCTGTCAGGTCACCGACCGGTCAGAGGATGGACCACGGCCTCCTGTCTGTGTATGTGTGTGTGTGTGTGTGTGTGTGTGCTTGGATTTGTATCTTTATCTGTCTGCTGGTCTGTCTTTGTGTGTGTGTGTGTCATGTCCTTTTTTAGGAATGTGTGAATGAGCTTTTCCTTAGCGCTGTTTCATACACAATATAGTGTATAGCATTTGCTTTGTGTGTGTGTTTGGGCAAGTGTATGTGTGTATCTGTTTGCTCATCTGCCTTGTGTGTGTGTGTTTGACTCTTAAGGGCAATTTGAGTGTTTGCTGTTATCTTTCTTGTCATCGATGGCCATATGCACCTGTGTGTGTGTGTGTGTGTGTGTGTGTGTGTGTGTGTGAGCGCATGCGTGTGTGTGTGTGCGCGCACATGTCCAGAATCTGTAAACCCCACCTGTGTGTGGTGCACTGATCCGTCCCTGCCGTCATCACACAGCATATGTCTCCTTACAGCTAGCTGCTAGCTTAGCAGCAATGGAAGAGGAGGAGGATGGAGGGTCGACAGGTCGGGGATGTCTGGTCTAGGAGACAGGGAGAGGTGCTGAAACGCCACTGGGAGGGGGTGTGTGTGTGGGGGGGGGGAGGCATCCGTCTTGTTTTTGGCATGTGGAATGAGTCAATAACCGTGTAGGCCGGCTAGCTGACTGGCTGGCGTGGCCCAGCCAAAGCAGATGACGGTGGGGGGGGTCGTGACGGGGTCATTCCCATGTCATCCATGCCACATGCACGGGACATTTTGACAGCGAAGACAAATCTGTAGGGGCACGTCTCCAACTGGCACTGGACAAGACAAGTAAGTCAATTAAAGTGGTTATCCGTGAGAAGCTTGGTTTTTTTTTTGTTTGTTTAGTCTCCGTCTTTGTTGCTCAGCGCTCACTGCTGTGGTGTTTCTGCACTGCACTTCCCAGAGATCACCTGTCAATCAAACAGTGTGTCCAGTACTGTGACATCTTTTTCCTTAGATTTTCTGTTGATGAAGTTTGAGTTTCTGTGGGTGCCGCTCTTTTCTTTAAAAAAGCTCTAAAAAAGCTACCATTGTTTCAGGGTCCGTTTTGTTATTTCTTGTACTTGAATACCCGAGTTGTATTTACGACTGTCAAACTCAGAAGTACAAGCTTACGAGGAGCACATGAAGGCAGCAAGACTCTAGCACCACATCGCTGAAAGCCAACACGCCCGCAAGAAGTAAAGTTTCCTTTCTGTTGACTCGACTGTTAATAAAATGGATCATTACAATGTTCCATTTGGTTTGTTTTGTTTATTGCCATTTTAATTTGTTCTACGATATTTACAACATGTGTCCGGTAATCCTGAAATCCTGAAATCTTACAAGCCAAATATCTAGCAGAAATCCTGTTGGTAGGTATCTCCATTAATCCGTCTTGCCAAGACGTAAATCAGACCTGATAATGGTTGTTAGCTAGCTGCTTTGCCAACACACAGGTTCGGTGCTACTAGCTCTTGTCATGGGCATTGAGTGTGTTTGCAGTAATTCAGTGCCTTTAAAATTCTGGCCCAAGTCAATGTCTGATATGAAATCCTTGGGGTCAGATCCTGTCATTAGGCTAGCCGAGGTGAGGCATGACTGTTCAAGCTAGTGTAAACTAAAGTACCACAGAAGCTCAGTGTGCTGTAAAGAAAACTCAACAGTGAAACAGTGAATTCCAACTCTGTCGACATCACTAACACAGCTCAGCTACACCGGCGGTTTGTGTCACTTGGGAGTAATCGCGAGTGCAAGGGGAAGCACGGTGTTCCGGAAGCCACGTCGCTCATATTTGCATAAAAGTACGAGGAGGATAGGAAACGCCAGTCGCACGCTGGGGAAAGGATCAAACGGCCGGCCTGATTGCAGCGCTGACTCGGTGTGACTAGCCGGTGGCAGTGGGCCGTTCCTGTGTGGCCAATAAGCTTTCCTGTGGGCTTTCCTGTCAGGCCGCCCGCTAGTGCCTCCCGCCAAGCTAACACCGCTCCTCATTAGCCCCGCTGTGATAAGCCGCTAGCTCTGCTCCGGCCGGCTAACGCTAAAGGCTAACCCTCCGGGGGTAGGGGGGAAGCCGATCCGGCCCTCTGCCCCGGCTCGCGGGCTTCTGGACCGGGCTAGATCACGGCCCTTCCCCCCTCTCCCCTTCACCTCTGGTTGTCCCTCTGGAGAGACTTTCACCCTGAGACGCACGGCTGATCTCAGCACAGATCAAAGCTACTGTCATGCAGCGTTGCCCTTCTGCGTCTGGATATATGCGTTTGATTGGACGAAAGCGTTTTCTTTCTTTTTTTTAGGTGTGCAGATGGTAACTAAGAGAGGCTTGCGTGTGTTTATTTGCGCGAACGCATGCCCCCCCCCCCCCCCTTCCCATTTAGGATTAAAGTCTTGGCAGCCTCTCGTCTATTTGACTTTTTTTGTCTTTTTCTATGGGTAATCTGTTGCCCCCGGGTGATAATCTGCCCCGGAGTGACAGATAAAAAAAAAAAAAATAGAGAGAGAGAGAGAAACGAGGCCGAAACTGAATATGAAAACAGCTGGACAGGCAGCCATACGCCGACCTTGGAAAGTGGGTCTGCGTAACGCATTACAAAAGCCCTGGGAGACACTCAAGCCCAATACCTGTAGGACACTGTCTGCTCATCTTCTCTCCTCCTCTTCCTCCTTCCTTCCTCTCCATCCCTCTCTCCAGACTGCTGTCTTTTTTTTTTTACATTCCTCCGGAGGTTATTCTCTTCCTCTTCCACACGTCTGCTGTCTGTTTCTTCGTTCACTCTTTTGTTCGGAGCATTTTTTTTTTTTTGGTCCGTTTGTTTTCGACTGACCCATCCTAGTTTTTATTCATGCCCACATTGGAATATGAAAAAAAATGACATTCAGACTCTGAATTTTTCTGTGTTGATTATGGACACAAAAACAAACATGTATTATGACTCGTATTGTTTTGTTAGGAATATATTCAAATGATCAAAAATTTCATTAAAATATATGCAGATCAGAGCACTTTTTCTCAGTGGATAAAGTCAGAGTGCATGTTCCTGTATCATTCTGATGAATAACCAAATAATTGCTCATTTACAGAGGGATTTGAAAAAAAAAAAACATAGACAAATACATAAAAAAGACATACAATACTGTATAAATACTGTATGTATACGGCAAAAATTGTTTGTTTTTGTTTTTTAAAATATCCCATAAAATATAAAACAAAAAAATAGACAAAAGAAAAATCAAAAAGAACCAAGTTAACATGACAAGAAAAAAAATCTTTTTCAGGTTTTTTTTAGCTACTTTTGTTTTTTACTTCATGCAGCTTGTATGAAAAACATATAAATCAGCTATTTATAGTTTGACGGCTGTTTTGTATATTTAACAAAAGCAGAACATGACATGACTGACCAATCCGGCCCGAATCGGAGTTCCACCTGTGTCGCCTCACCTTGCACGGAAGCGGGACACCGGTAATTAATCACTCAGACGTCCCGCCTGAGCCTCGCTCTGAGAACCCGCTCGCCGACTTTGAAGTCCGCGGCATTCCTCTCTCCGGCCGGTCCTCTGACGCTCGCGGCCCTCCGCAAGAGACACTCTCACCCCCTTAGACAAACTTTAATTAACTTGTGTGTGCTAGTCTGAATCTCCCAGCTTAACCTTTGGCCCACTGCCTTACCTGCCTTACCCCCCCCTCCCCCCTCCCTCCTCCCCACACACACTCACCTCAAAACAAAAGGCTGCATAAAGACAAGATTAGCCGCTTTTGGCATTGTTCTCGAGCGCTCATCTTATTGGAGAGGCGCTCTGGGGCCCCGCTGAGCCCGAGAGGGCCGTTCGCCGGGGCCGGAATCAAGCTCTTGGGCTTTTCTACTGGAGGCCAAGGGCCAGCTGGTAGTCCGCTTGTTGTTAGCAGTGGCTCAGAGAGTTTTTGGACCTCACCTTGTAAAACCTCTCGTGGTGAATAGAGGTGGAATTATCCCCGAACAAATCCCTGCGCTGGAGTTTAGAGTCGTGTCGGTGTGCGTGTGTGTGTGTGTGTGTGTGTGTGTGTGTGTGTGTGAGAGAGAGAGAGAGAGAGAGCTCTGTCTGGCTCCACCATGGCTGCCTGAAAGAGGTTTGGACACTTGGATAATTGCTTGGACCTGACGCCGACCATACACCCTTCTCCCCCTCACAAAACCATATCCGCTATATCAGCTTTGTGCGAGTGTGTGTGTGTGTGTGTGTATGTGTGTGTGTGTGTGTTTGTGGTCAGGCAACTATAGAGAAGCCTCATAAACCCTAGAAAGAAAGTCTCTTTGTGAGCTGTGTGCATGTGTTTCCAAACTACTCCTGACCTCACTTAGGATCCGCTCAGCTGACCACAGCTTTGAGCGTGTGTGTGTGTGTGTGTGTGTGTGTGTGTGTGTGTGCGATGTGTGTGTGTCAGCAGGGGGAAGTGGCTTTAGGGGAGGCAGCTTTACAACTGACACTGACAAGTCGTTTGGCACTCCAACCCTTCCAGTCTCGCCACTGTCCTTGAAACTGGATCGACACGACAGGATGTGTCTGCCTGTGCATGTGTGTGTGTGTGTGAGTTTTCATGTCTCCTGGATGGCTTCCCGATAACAGTATTTTACTCCTAAGTGCTGTGTACCGTATGTCCCATTTCCTACCGTTGCCTGATTCCACAAGTGTAGAAATACTTGAATACGTGATCTGAGGTCAGCGGGACATTTCTTTTCACTGTTACTGGACGCAGGAGCATCTGCGGAAAGTGTGTGTGTGTGTATGTGCATGTGTGTGTGTGTGTGACACCGACCCCCATAAAACCAGGCCGGCCTTTTCCAAGCACTCACAGATAATCCCCACAATTAGCCACAAAAGGCTGGAGAGCACTTTGATCAGCAATGTGGAACTCCTCAAAGATTATTCCCCTCCTCCGTCGCTATCTCTCCATCCTCCCAGTCGCACTTTAGCGAACCGATACGAGACGCGGCGTCTGCGAAGAGGGGAAGGCTAAAAAACACGGGAGGTTTCTTTCCTTTTTTTTCTTCTTTTTTCTTTCTTTCTTTTCGGTATACCGTCAGGATGAAACGTGGCCCTTTTAACGTCTTGGCAGTTCGCGGGGTTTGTGATTACAGCGCATGAGGCGGTTTGTTTATGGCTTGAGTTACTGTCGAGAGGCGAAGCCAGGCCACACAGATATTAGGGCAGGCAGGGAGGAGGAGAGAGAGAGAGAAGATGAAAGGGAAAAAAGAAGGGGCTGAGAGAGGAGGAAGAAGGAGGAAAGGGATGCGATGGGGAATGATAGTGGAGCGGAGTGTTTTAGGAAATCGAAGAGGGGGAAGGTTGAGCGGAGAGGGTCGAGACGGAGGAGAGGAGGCGAAGATAGCATGGGGGGAAAGGGTATGTGTGTGTGTGTGTGTGAGAGAGAACGAGAGAGAGAGAGAGAGAGGAGACCATGTCCCTAGCTGTGGCAGTTAGTGCTACTTGGCCTGGCTGTTAGTAAGACATACACAGGATGTAACATTAACACATGTAGAAACACACACACACACACACACACACAAACATGCACCCACACACACACACACACACACACATATACACATATAGAAACACACTTCAACATGCCCACACAAACACACATAATTACACTTGTCCGTTGGAATGTGCAAACTTCACCACCCACTCGGACACATGCACACACTTTAGGGAAAGCGAATGAACACACACACACACACACACAGACACACACACCCCATCCAGTCGGCCTTTACCAGGGAATATGATGACTCAGCGATGACCCCACAGCATCTCTCTCCTCTTTCACACTCCTCCTCGTCTTTTTCTCAGCCCTCCTCCCCGGCCGTTCACATAACCCTCCAGGACTCCGGAGGGGAAAGAAAAAGGGGGGGATGAGAGAGGAGGGGGAGGGGGAGGGGGAGGGAGGGAGGGATGAGAAATTACAAGGAGGGGGCACGATAGGGCTAGCGAGTGTGTATGTATGTGTGTGTGTGTGTGTGTGTGTGTGTGCAGAAATAGCCCAGGGTAAACACAAGCTAGCATGGGAACTCAACCATCTTCGCACCGTGCCACTGTCAGCAGCCCCCCACCCCACCACCACCTCTCCACTCCACACTCCTCTTCCTCCCCTCTGCCTTTCTCTCAATCTACAGTATGAACAGTTTGCGTCTTTACTCCCTGCTTTACTCTGAGGTGATATAACACCCCCTCTGGCGGCCATATTGGACGCCCTCAGCTCCCAGCTGATTTTGCGTCTAAATGTACGAACTCGGCCATCTGAACAGAATTCAGTAGACATGGTTCATTTCTGTTCTGGTTTTAAGTGGGAATTGATCATTTCATCACTGATCCACCTGATTGACTTTGAGTTTAGATGTCAGTGTGTTAGCTAGCTAACCGTAGTGTTTGGTCAGTTAACCCTAACCCCAACTATCACGGTCTTGTTGTTAGCACATCTGATTTTCACCCTAGCTAACGTATCTAAGAGAAGCTAGCGCTCGTAGATGCTTGTTAACTTTAAAGGAAACATCAGGCAACATCACGTCACGTCAAGATGTTTCACCTAAGTTTGATAGCAGAACTTTTTTCAACTAAAACATCAACGGTTAACATCAACCGTCAGTCCCTCAGAATCAAAGAGTGAGGGCTTCTTTCTAGAGCCGCCGTTTTGCACCAACGTTCGACAATCATAAGAGGTGGAAGATACCAATTTCTCCTCGAAAGGCATTCTGGGAAACATAAGAAATCACTAACTGAAGTAGATGAGGCGTTTCGGGGGTGAGTGGGGACACCAACAAAGTTAATCATAACACTGCATGGGGGTGGATTTTTCCTTTAACATCGGTTGCTTTGATAACTTAGCCTGTTGGCTAGTTAGCTAGCTAACAATGCTAAAAAGCAGCATAGGCTAACTGAGCTGACTCGTCTGAAGTTACAACTGTTTTGTAGTTTTAGAGTAGAGACTAAGGACAAAACTGTGTCACAGCAGCCTACATTTGGAAACAAATCTACCTCATCAGACTATTTACTTTTACTTAGAACGTTACTGAACGAACCTCCACCCACTTTTTCAGGTATTGCTCATTTTTCTAGCCTTATTATATATGTAGCCGTTATCTGAACACAACTAATCCTCCAGTGGACCTCCATGATGGTGCCAGACGAGGACGCTGGGAAATTTGTGACAGGACTGTAAAACCTTTATAACTCTACGTTCAGATTAGGCCATAGTGCCTAATCTGAACGGCATAGTGTGGGCATAGTGACATCCTCTACTGCTTAACCCGCGTTACCATACTGCTTAACCTATATGAGGCGGCAGTGCATTCTCAATAGGAAGCAGCAAGAAAAGACACTCAAATGGGACAAAACACACACTTTCTCACACTGTCTCTTAGGAACACCTCCAGTCCCCATCATTCACTCAGAGGACAGCCCTCATACCTAACATTCATACACAAACACGCACACCTCGCATGGTTCCTTTCTGCACTGTGTATACAAGAGTGAGGGTTTTTGAAGGCCAATGTTGATATTTTTTGGATTAAAGCTGCCAAAGGCAATATTCAGTATCTTTAAATTTGCCACAAAAATTCCAAGTAGTCAGTGTTTTCCCCAGAATTGTATTCTAGTCCGGGGTGGAAAAGCCTCAGAAACAGCATTTAGACCATCATGGGACACTAAAACACTCCATTGAAACCCAGGAAGATGATGATGCTAAAAAAAATAAGAAGAATAAGAATACATTAAATGTCCATACAGCCAGTGTAGTATTGATCACATCTACAATAAATATGTCATCAATCAAACTGCATCATATCCATCATATCAGAGGTGGAACACATTGACTGGATCAGATACAATTTTCTATAAAAGGACAGTATCGGCCCCATATCTGCTCAGTCATACTCTAGTGTGTGTGTATATGTGTGTGTGTGTGCATGTTTATTTGTATGTACCATGCAGCAGCAGCAGGTACTATTGCTAATTTCAGCGAGAACGCAGCGAATACTGTACATCAGATGGGAGAGAGGGTGACAGACAGAGACAGGGCAAGACAGATAGAGGACCACAGCCCTGGGAAAGGACAGATAAGGGAACCAAGTGGCCGAACTCTGGGTCATTTGGCAAGGCGAGAGAGTGAGAGAGAGAGAGACAGAGCTGGGCATAGCCCTGGGAAAAAGTGGGAATCCCCTGGAGGAAGGCAGGACCAGGCCCAGCAGGGAGAGACTGATGGAGGCCGAGCAGGAGAGCAGCGCCTAGTTGCTGGGAACTGAGTCCCTAATGTCCTGCCAGGATGCTGCCCTCTCCCTCGACCCCCTCCGGACACACACATACACACACACACACACACACGCACACACACTGCAGCCCTCATCCTGCTCCAGGTCAGGGGCTTCTGGGCAGCTTCCCACCGATTAGGTTCCCTTCCTTCACTCCCTCCATCCGAGAGTAAGGCGAAAAGAAGGGAGGGACGAGGAGATGGATGGAGGTTAAAATTAGTCCGCGGCTGAACTCTGGCTGTCACTCTCTGTCCCAAATCCCTCCATCCCTCCCTTCATCCCTTCATCCCTCCATCCCTCCATCCATCCATCCAGCTCTTCTTGAAAAACACCAGGGTGCTAAGGCAAGGCCATATTCACACACTTACTGGTCTGTGGCAGTCAGGAGGCTATAGGGGATACTGTGTGTTTGTGTGTAATTTGCGTTCCTCCATTTTTTTGCATGTGAATCTATACTTTATTTTGCCGATTTTCTTTCATACATCCTCAATGAAACTACACTGTTCTTTGAAAAAGACACATGCTAATGTATCTTGTATTTACGCTGCAAATTCACTTCATGTTTTCCCTCATATGCTCATATCCTTCCAAAGTGTTTCCTATTGCATATTTCCTGACTTTTTTTTTTATCATTTTCCCCTTATCTCACACTGCTTAGGCTTCACATCCTTGGTATATTTACTTAAACATACTGTATATATCTTTTTTTCAGTCAATATGTTCCACTGGTCTTACTTTGCATGTGCTCATAATGCATTTATTCATTTCTTTCATTCATACATTTTAACACGTGTTGAAATTGTTGTTTGCATATGTTTACACACACCCCCATTTGCTCTATTCGTCTTTATATTCTACATTTCTTTGATGTATCCTGTTCTTTGCTGCTGCAATGGCCCAATTTCCCGACTGGGATCATCAAAGCTCCATGTGATCTAATGTTATCGAATGCGTTTGCACGTGTGAGCGGTACGGTCTGTATTATCCCCGTGTGTGTACTGTCCTGAACTGTGGTCGACCCTGCTCAAATCTGCTTTTATGATGTGGCCCATTTTCATTAACATCGCCGTGAGTCAGCACCCCCTCTGCCCACCCCACCCCACCTCCACAGATAATTAAAAGGCAGTGGGAGACAACGCTGGTGGTACCACCTCATATACCAGACCAGACAGTACCTGGCCTGGGGGTTACCACAATGTTTACACACCCACACACTTACCCGCGTACACTCGGGTTAAAACGATATCAGTTTTTGAGGGCCGATAATATTTTTTTTAAATGAAACTGCTGATAGCCAATATTTTGAGCCAATATTGAATAGCTTCAAATTTGGCCATTTCCAAGCCACAAAATTGAAAAAAAAAAATAAAAATCAGGGTGGAAAAGCATCTGAAACGGCATTTAGACAATCACAGGACACTGAAATTCTGTTGAAACACGTAATTTCTCCATTGACACGTGTTTATGTGTTATAATGTCAGCCTGTTAGCTCGCTAACTATTTCGCTACCTATCACTAATTATCATCTTGTTGTTAATACATCTCATTTCCCCACTAGACTATATACGGTATCTCATAGAAGCTAGCACTAAAGGAAAAATCCACCCTAAAAAACTTCAACACTATAAAAAAACCCAGCTATTTTGTTGTTTGGTGGTGCATTTTCCTTATTTCCATGGATAGATGGCATCACATCACATTGAGATATTTCCAGCAACTACAATGGAGTTTGATATCAGAAAATGTTTCAGCGATCTAAAACATCAATAGTAAACGTCAGGTTCTGGTGTCAGTCTCTCAGAATCAAAGAGCAAGGGCTTCTTTCCAGATCTGTCATTTTGCACCGATGTTCAACAATCATACAGGGAGAAATCCATCGTAGAAGAGGAGAGAAACCAGTTTCTCCACCAATGCAGTGCAGTGCGATTACTGATCTTTAACACATGCTCGCTATCTGATCTTACTCATAGCAAGTCTCACACAGGACTAACTATATTCCGGTAAAACACTGTTTGGACCGTCTGATAAAGATAAAACTGATAAGGGCCCAGCGCACTATGCCTCATCACACAATTTAACCGCTGTAAGAGGATGCCAAAGTGACCTCGGGTCAGAATGTGACTCAGCTTCAAAACAGTGCGCCGATTAAGTGACACGTTGAGTAAGAGTTGGTGGGGGAGACGGAATGCTAGTCAATATTAGTGTAAACCGAGTTGGTCTGACTGAGATAGATTCGAAGCGATGATGAACGGTCATATTTGAGCGCGTGTTGATGTTAACGCAGATCAAAGGAAAGCAACGGACGAAGGAAATGGTCCCTTTCCACGGTCCTCGCTGTTTGGGTGTTGCGTCAAGAGCCCCAGAACCCAAAAAGCCCCCATTATGTCCTCACGCCATAGCTTTCTTAAAATGGGCTCGCCTGTAGTATGTGGGGCTTCCTGTCTGCCTGTGTGTGTGTTTAGGCAGGTCTGAGTAGATAATGGCTCTGGGAGGCTGAGCCCCAGTAGTGTAATGGAGACAGATAACCCGGCTTCACTGTAAACACCTGTCCATAGACTGTGATTCATAGTATACACACACACGTAGACATACACACACACACGAAGGTGTTGTGGTCTGCTGGCCTAATGCATGTAAATATCCGCCTCTCTATCCACCTCACTATCTTAGTCTCCATTGTGTCCATCTTTTATTCTTTATTGTTAATTAAAAGTTAATTAATTCCACTAACAGTAACTGTCCACTGGCAGCGCCCCTGCCACTTGACAAAGCTACACTCAAACATTTCGGTGCTTGGTGGGTTTGAGAATGGTTCTAGGCAAATTCTGTGGTAAAGGGCCTGTTCCCAAATCAATTCTCCATTGAACGCCACATAGCTTATAGATGCATACAAGTTGTTTTTTTCTGAAATGTTCTGAAATGTGGAGGTTGCATGGGGATGTTTCATGGACAGACATCAATCACACAGCCACCTGCCACTCTATTTGTTAACGCTTGATGCCTTAAATTTGCAGCAGACAATCCTCCACAAAATTCACGACATCTAATCTTATTTTAGTGATAATTCAGTAGCTGACCTGAAGTTCATTTGGCATGAGATATTTCAAAGGCAAATAAGATGTTCATGATCCAGTGACTCTCTTGATTTTAAAATGTACATATGTACACATATGCACAAATGTATGTGTTTCTGTGGTTATATGATGACCATCTACAGTGGATTTCCACTGTGTAGTTCTGTGGAATCCGAACGGCACGCAGACTCCAAGCCAAAACTGTCACTGCAGAGCCGTGAGCATAGCTGATCGTATGTGCTGCTCTGGCAACTTTTTTGAGGTGAACTGCCTATTTCCTCACCCCCGCCCCCCGCCCTCTTCCCATGGTCATGGTCAAGAGTTCCCCCACCTTCCAAATCCCAATTTAACCCCTGACTAAGAGCCATATGGACACACTGGGCAGAGGCTCAGTGCATGAAATACTATACTACTACAATATGGGTCAGCAGGGTGGCCAAGTGGTTAGAGAGACGGTCATTCAGCCAGAGGACTGAGGTTCAAATCTCTGTATCTACCCTGCTGATGTGTCCTTTAGCAAGACACTGTATCCCTACCAGCTTGCGGGGTGCGGGTCTGTAGCTGACCCTGACCTCTGACCTCCCTGGGACGAGGGTGAGAAAAGTATTATTATCAGAGCATAATGTTTTGCACATTATTTAATCCATATTTTTGTATGTTTTCATTCATACATTCTAGTCTAGTTTTAAAACTATCAGTGGTGTACGTTTAAATACCCTACATTTACTGTATCCTTCTTAGTATTCTACATTTCTTTGCTGTATCTTTTTGCTATTTTGCCGCCGAAATGACACAATTTCCCTATATGGATAAATAAACTGTCTTCTTGTCTTATATTGCTTCAAAGCAATTTGATTCTTGGTGTGGATCTATTCTATTCTATTCTGTTCTGACAGCATGCAGACTCTAAAATGCCTTTGTTTCTGGATCTGGTGTTCATTTGGTTAAGCAACAGGCCCATGTGGTTTGGTTGCGTGCACTACCGTGCAACTGAGACGGTATTGCGTGTGTATGTGTTTGTGTCTGTGTGCATGGCTTTTTCTGTGTGTGTGTGTGTGTGTGTGTGTGTGTGTGTGGACGCCAGGCTGTCTCCAGCGGAGGAGGCCCAGTGTGTCAGTGTGGAGGTGGAAGGGGAGAGCAGGGCTAGCCTCTATAAATCAGGCCAGATTAGAGAGGCAGAGAGGCCTGCAACTCCCTATGACTACCCAGCCTCCTCTGCTTTATCTCAGCAGACACACACACTGAGACATTAGCACTGTATAGTACAGTTGACGCTGTCCTACCACTGGATAGTACAGTAGACGCTGTCCTAGCTCTGGAAAGTACAGTAGATGCTGTGCCCTAGCTCTGGATAGTACAGTATATGCTGTCCTACCACTGAATAGTACAGTAGAAGCCGTTCTAGCACTGGATAGTACAGTAGAAGCCATTCTAGCACTGGATAGTACAGTAGACGCTGTCCTAGCTCTGGATAGTACAGTAGACGCTGTTCTAGCTCTGGATAGTACAGTAGACGCTGTCCTAGCTCTGGATAGTACAGTAGACGCTGTTCTAGCTCTGGATAGTGTAGTAGATGCTGTCCTAGCTCTGGATAGTACAGTAGACGCTGTTCTAGCTCTGGATAGTACAGTAGACACTGTGTCCTAGCTCTGGATAGTATAGTAGACGCTGTCCTAGCTCTGGATAGTACAGTAGACGCTGTTCTAGCTCTGGATAGTACAGTAGACACTGTGTCCTAGCTCTGGATAGTACAGTAGACACTGTGTCCTAGCTCTGGATAGTACAGTAGATGCTGTGTCCTAGCTCTGGATAGTACAGTAGATGCTGTGTCCTAGCTCTGGATAGTACAGTAGACGCTGTTCTAGCTCTGGATAGTACAGTAGACGCTGTTCTAGCTCTGGATAGTACAGTAGACACTGTGTCCTAGCTCTGGATAGTATAGTAGACGTTGTCCTAGCTCTGGATAGTACAGTAGACGCTGTTCTAGCTCTGGATAGTACAGTAGACACTGTGTCCTAGCTCTGGATAGTATAGTAGACGCTGTCCTAGCTCTGGATAGTACAGTAGATGCTGTTCTAGCTCTGGATAGTACAGTAGACACTGTGTCCTAGCTCTGGATAGTACAGTAGACACTGTGTCCTAGCTCTGGATAGTACAGTAGACGCTGTGTCCTAGCTCTGGATAGTACAGTAGATGCTGTGTCCTAGCTCTGGATAGTACAGTAGATGCTGTGTCCTAGCTCTGGATAGTACAGTAGACGCTGTTCTAGCTCTGGATAGTACAGTAGACGCTGTTCTAGCTCTGGATAGTACAGTAGACGCTGTTCTAGCTCTGGATAGTACAGTAGATGCTGTTCTAGCTCTGGACCTAGCTCTGGATAGTATGGTAGATGCTGTTCTAGCTCTGGACCTAGCTCTGGATAGTACAGTAGATGCTGGGTCCTAGCTCTGGATAGTACAGTAGACGCTGTCCTAGCTCTGGATAGTACAGAAGACACTGTCCTAGCTCTGGATAGTACAGTAGTGTCTGAGATACAACTGTATGTATACAGCTGGATGTAAAAACCACCTAAACCCAGTTTACTTTTTTAGCCTGACATTATGACCCTAAACTTGTAGTATACAACATGGTATCCATCCTAAAACACAGCTATTGGCGATGTACCTTGCTTTTCTGGCTCCATTTTGTTTTTTGGTGGTGTATTTTTCTTATTCTCATGGATAACTGGCAAAACGTAGACAACGTGACGTTGCATTGAGATATTTCCAGCAGCTGCTATGGATTTTGATAGCAGAACATTTTTTCTAAAGTCATTGACAGTGAACATCAGGTTTTGGTGTCAGTTCCTCAGAATCATAGAGTAAGGGCTTCTTTCTAGACCAACAATCATACAGGGAGAAATACATTGCAGAAGAGGCAGAGATATTTCTCCACCGACAGTAGCCTCAGTAGTCCATGATGCATTGCAGCCACAAGTAGCCCGCAAGTGTTGGCTTTTGGATTCTATCCAGATCCTTTTTTTTTAAGGTGAAAATGAGTGGCATTCCTGGATCCTTTGCCAATCATTGTGTTCTTAAAATGGGTGAAATAATGTAAGTAGAAACATCATGTGGCAAAGCATGCATGTGACATTTGACATGCATATTTTATCACATTACTGAATTTTAAAAAAGATATTTTGCTAAAAACTGTGTTGCAGATGTTGTGTTATCCTCGTAAGAGGATAACACAAAGCCACAAGAGAGCACTTATGTACTTCTAGTCTGCCGCTGCTACCGGTACATATTCTTGTAAATGTTTATATACTTCTTGATTGTTGATACTGTTCTTGAAGACATTCAATTGTTATTGTTGTATTTTTTTTTATTTTTGTGCTAGCTTTTTCATTTAGCATATCTGCTACAGTGCAAATGCTACTACTACTACAGCAATATACAGTACATTTAGCTGTTGACATCCAGAAGACTGAAGCCTTTTGCCAAGCCTATCAACTCATCAGAAGCCCCAGCCATAGCCCAGTTCCCTAAGTTATATTTGAGCTGGGTTCAATATGTCAAGTTACTCTTTTCCCAGTCCCAGAGCCTCCCTGAAGGCCTTGATTGAGCTTTTTACGAGCAAGTCATGCTAGCTACTGACACACAGTATAAGCAATTTATTCATCATGGATATCTTTATTCTGGTAAGGTAATTTGTCTTTGTAGCCACATCGTGATCATAGCCATATTTTAATTTTCAAGTCAAGGCTCTCACAAGAAATTGGTTGTGTATAGGGCTTTTGATTCTTGGATATGGTTTTTAATGTGTCCATTCTTCATCGCTGACACTGAGAGTGATTATTTGTTATGTTTTCAGTAGCCCTATCGTTTGGGCAGCTCAGATCACCAGTTCACATAATTCCCCTCCAAAACCTTCCGACGTAAAATAATGGTTTTAGTGTTTTTCTTTCCTATTTTTGGGCAAGGAAAGCCGGCAATATGATGTTATGGCCGTCCAGCGCTCACTCTCTGTTCTCTCTCACCATAGTTTGGAATTTAATTGTGTTTTGACAACTCTTTTCCATCGCCGGCCCAATTATAGCCTCCAGTTGGGCTGGTAATGATAGTTGTTAATGGGGTGAAAAATGGCCGTGCATCTCTGACAGAAACCATAAGCAGATCCTTTGAAAGGAGAGGTGGGAGCCAAGGAAAGCACAGGCAGCAGTGACCTCGCTTTGCTCCCCTGTTCTGAAGGCCTTTATATAGCACACATGGCTCTCAGTGGCTCGTCTAAGGCCTTTACTGTCCTATTATGTGAGCATGTACCGGCCGGCCATCTTGTGTCAGCGTTAGAACAGCAGAGCAGCCGGTAGCGGCGGCGGGGCTACTGTACAGGGCCATGGGAATGACTCGGAGCGACCCGTCACACACACACACATTTCCAAATGTCGTCAAATTTCTCACGCTTTCATCCTTGCCTTCCGCTCGCCTCTCCTCCTCCTCCTCCTCCTCCAGCTCCTTCTTCCTCGTCGTTTTCCCCCTTGTTTCCCTCGTCACAGGGAAAGTATCGATCGGCCTCTTCCCAAAGCTATTTTTAATCAAAGATAAACAAGGAATGCACAGTTTCCTTGGGAGCCGCGGGGTTGCCGAAAGTGTCGTCGTCGTTGTTTTTTCTTTTTTACTGTTTTTTTTTTTCTTGTTCTCTCTTACAGTTTTGCGTATACTCGAGGGAGGCGTCAGAGGGGAGAGATGGCGAGGATGGAGGGCTGTGTTGCGTTGCATGGGGGGTGGGGGGGTGGGGGGGGGTTAGAGAGTGACATGAGTGTCACCAGCGAGTGGGAGACGTGGGAAGTCCGGCTCTAGCCTCAGTGAGTTGTAGCACATCCTATTATTATCCCCCGGACTGTGCGACAACGCTGACCAGAAAAGACCCTAAACACACACACACACACACACACACACAGAGAGAGAGCGCTCTCCCCTCTCTCACACAGACACAGGCCAGGCCATTCCCAAGTCTTATTTCTTCTGGACTTTATGGGAACACTTAAATTTAGCCCTGGCAGGGAGTGCAGGCATAATAATCAAAGCTCTTGTCACCAGGCTCCCAGTGCTAGGTGGTCTGGCCGTTCTGGAGGAAAACTCTCACCCAGCGGAAGATGGTTTCCCCTCTTCTCAGGGTGGCACGACCGGGCCGTAGAACTCCTTTTTTTCCTACTATCTGCATCCAGTCAGGCCCTTTGCAAAGCGGGTTTGAACGACGCCTCTGAAAGACGTCTATAAAAGCAGAGGAGATAGGGATAGTGTGTCCATCGTTGATGGAGCTTCACTAGTGCAGAGTGTGAGCCAGGATGATTTTGGATGGGGGCCAAATCGGCTCCCTACTGCTTTTCTAGAGTTGTAATTCCTTATGTGAGGGGTTCAACAGTACATAATGATCTGGAGACTAGTGCCACACACATTAAATCACATTGTGAAATATAATGTAATAATAATGAATACAGTCATTTTGATGAATACGCTGCCTTTGGACTAGAGAAAACAACTCATTGGATGTGGCTTGGGCTGGAAACGTTCTGATACTGATATATTAGTACTCTCAATTCAACAACAATACTATACCATACTTTTCTTTTTCTTTTTTTGTTCGCTACTTTGTGTAAATGAAATCATGTCAGTTTATTTTTCCTATAAAACCAGCTGTTTGTTTCTGCAAATGGACTCATGTTTCCTCTGATGTCCCTTTATTATGCTATTACCATTTCTGTAAAAGGTCGTTAGTAGTGACGCATTGTCGGTTTTGTAGAGAAGGTGCTGTAGTTAGTGTGACAGAAGGGTTTCCTGCCACCAGGGTGCTGCCTGGCTGCCTGTGACATCACAAGGGAGAGGGAGGACAGACTGGTGTTTTGTTAGCAAACTCCATTCGATCCGCAGAGTCCCTCTCAATCTTTAAGAAAAGGCTAAAGACCCAGCTCTTTAGTGAACACCTTCTCACCTGATGGACTGTGTAGTTGCTAAATGAAAAAAATAAATCTATCTTATCTGCCTCTATGCACTCTATGCACTGCCTCTATGCATTGCCTCTATGCACTGCCTCTATGCATTGCCTTTATGCACTGCCTCGTAGCACCTATGTCCTGTCGAACCAGAACTTAGCTTTATGGCACTTACTCTCGTTGTTCTCTCCTGACTAGATCCTTGCTTGTGTTGTATTAAAATCTCATGTGTACGTCGCTTTGGATAAAAGCGTCTGCCAAATGGGAAATTGTTGTAATTGTTGTTGTAGAGGGGTGCTGGATGGCTTTTGGCTTGAAAGAAAGAAAGCTTTTTTAGAAAACAGAAGGGAAAAATTAGGCAAAACAAAATCTGCAGCTCATAGTAATGAAATAGCGTGGCCATCGGTGGCTGTGTTTGAGTTGGGCTCAGTGTTAAATTACATTTTGCTTCGTATTTTGATGTAAAATGATAATAAACAGGATTTCCCCGGTGCTAGATTAAGGTGCACTCTCTCTATTCTGCTTTTTTTCCTCATAAAAGCACTACCTCAGCTGCATTTTGTGCTGATCATTTGAAACAGCGAGTCACCTATAATGATCAGCCCCAAGCAGTACTGATGTACGACTGTCAAACACTTAGCAGTCTTTATCATCAAAGGAACAACTACTACCAACATGCTCACATAGTGGATTGAAATAATGGGAAATTAAGTTGATTATTGGTTATTTTCTGGTATAATTACTCATATAAAAAAAAAAATCACTCCACATAGGCAATGATGTTGAATTATAAAAGGCCTTTACAGTTTTCAAAGTGACAAACACACTCTAAAAAAGCAGATAATTGACTACTATATTAGCATCTGGCTGTAGTTTGTGGCTGTATTGTAATTTGTTTCAGCTCAGTTTTTTTCTACATTTGTGCACATAGTGAAAAAACTATACTTCTGCATATTGATGACTCTGGTCCAGACGCTTTTTCTGTCTGCTCCTCTTTCAAAATAAAAGCGCTTGTGCGTCAGTGAGAAAGTGCTCGTATGAAGAGTTTACATTGTTGTGGTTTAATGATTCAAGTCATTGATTTAGCGCTAGAGTCCAGGCAGCGTGACAGATGACTGCAAAGCACAAGTGGCCACAACTCGTAAAATCCAACTCCTGCACTTGTAAGCTAAGTCCTCATATCCTAGTGAGTGTGTGTGTGTGTGTGTGTGTGTGTGTGTGTGTGTGTGTGTGTGTGTGCGCGTTCATACAATGTAATGTTAATGTTATTCACAGCGTGAAAGCCCCCAAGAGGTCAAAGGTGATGAGGTGCTAAAGAGGCCTTTGACACACACACACACACACACACTGCTTTGCCCCCCCCACAGAGTGAAACTGTCACCACCTGGAGTGTAGTACTAATTAGCCTATGATTTGTGTAATGCACTCTTCCCATGTTACTCTGTGTGTGTGTGTGTGTGTGTGTGAGAGAGAGAGAGACTCCTACATGGTGAAACTGTGTTGTGCTAATTGTGTGTTAACCAATCTTTTTCTCTCTGTCTTTTCCATGTTGTCCACCTGGTCTTGTCCAATGGATCTTGAAACAGGTAAGTGTCATTTTGTTTTTCTCGCTGCTCAATATGACAGCTTTGTGCCCACTAACGAATTAATTTGTACACACACAACACACACTTTACTGACCATCCATGTTAACAGTCTCCCACAAAACACAACATGACAGACTTCAGTCTTTTTTTCCAAATGTTAAGCAAATCAACGTCAAAATCATCACATGTACTTCTTTGAAATTCAACTGTAATCAAATTAGAATCAGACTTTATCATCCAAGTCATATACATATATATATGATGGATATGATGCAGTTTGATTGATTACATATTTTTTGTAGAATTGATCAATACTATACTGGCTGTCTATGGGACGATCTTAACCTGAACTGATTCTAATGAGACATTTTGATCAGATTCTACACAAGTATGCCTTGTTATCATTATTATCAATTATTATTATCAATTTCAAGTTTCAATGGAGAGTTTTATTGTCTCATGGTCAAAATGCTGTTTCAGAGGCTTAATCTGGGGAAAACACTGAATACTTGCATTTTTTTTTTTTTTTTTTCATTTTTTAAAACTTTGATTATCGGTAGAAAATATCGTCTATCAGTCGCTTCAGTCCAAAAAATATCAGTATCGGCCTTCAATATATATCGGTAGCACATTAAAATAATAAGTCAACAAATAAATCTTACACTGGTGAAGACATGTAACGGCCAACTGAGCCGACTTCCCACAACATGTTTTTTTTCCACACTCCCAAGGTGAAGAGGAATGAATGATGGCCGACGGACTCGTCTTTCCTCATTCTTCTTCTCCTTCTCCCTCTCTTCCGTGAGAAAGCGAGGGAGGGATGGAGGGAAGTCGGCTCGCTCATCAATCCTTCCACAGAGAGAGAGAGAGAGAGAGGGAGAGAAAGATGGAGTTGTTAGGAAGTGAAGGTGTAGGAGGCTTGGTTTAGCCAAGGGGAGTCCCAGCAGGAATACACACACACACACACACAGTGAGAGAGTGAGAGAGAGAGAGAGAGAGAGAGAGAGGAAGAATAACACTCATATATCTGGCGCGTCAACAACTGGCCTCTGTTTGCTCAGCGCTGACACCAGTGCAGCCGAACTGCTACTGGAGTTTCTCATCACCCCTGTTTCTGTGTGTGTGTGTGTGTGTGTGTGTGTGTGTCAGTGGGTGTAAGTGTGAGCGTGTCAAGTGTGTGTGTGTAGGCCTGCATTTCCATCTGTATTTGTTTTGCACGAGTGCATAGGTGGGAGGTCTGCCGTAATGCATGTGTGTGTGCGTGTGTGTGTGTGTGTGTGTGTGTTTGCTCATCCCATCCCCATCAGTGCACCCCCCCCACCATTGACTCAGGCAGAGCGACCTTCTCCAGACAGACACACACTAGACCGACAAACCTCACTGTCTGAGCCACTGATCCGCTCTTTTTTCTTCCCTTGTGTGTGTGTGTGTGTGTGCGTGTGTGCGTGCGAGTGTGAGACGAGGAGATTTCACCTCTCCAAGTAATCCTCCCCTCTCTCCTTTTGTCTCTCTCTCCTTGTTCGTCTTTGGGATGGAGACACAGCAGTCAAGCGCTGACCTCTCGCCCGCCTCTCCTCTCCTCTCCTGTGTGGATTTTACCAAACTACAGACTGTAGTTAACGTGTGTGTGTGTGTGTGTGTGTGTGTTTGTGTGTGTGTGTGTGTGTGTGTAGGAGTCGAGCTCGCCTCCTTGACAGATGAGGTGGAAAGTCCGGCTTAGTCTGCCTGCGCGAGAAACCTGAAGTCTGACAGCGCTGTTGCGCACTTTCGCATGAGAGCAGAGGACTTTGGCTCTGCGTTTGTGATGAATCGGCTCATTTCTTATTTTTTTCCCCCTCCACCTTTTATATGAAGAAGCGCAATGAATATAAGCCTCTGCCCCCCCGCCCCACCCCACCCCACCTCACCCCACCCCACCTCACCCCAACCCCCCCCTCCAAGGCCGCGAAGAGGAGCTCCGCTAAAAGTTATTACCCCTGCGAAAAAGAAATCACTTAGCCCCCGCGTTTGATCTCGCTTATGAAATATGCCGGCGGACAGCGTTTCATATAATCCCACACTGTTCGGAACCGACCGTGGCTCTTATGACGGCCGTAAATTACAAGATGGCCGACCCAAGCGGGGAGGAGCGAGAGGCGCAGAAGGGAGGGGGGGGAGGGGAAGGATGGCAAAAACACACTTCGGTAACCAAGCGTCCCCCTACATCCACCCCTCCACCGCCCCCTCCCTCAGCGCCCCGCGGGATCAAACGAGAGGGGAGGATTTGGACGAGTAAATCATTCCCCTCGGAGTGGCGAGCGCTCCGGAGCGGGAGAATGAATCAGACGCGCGTTTTGTATCGGGCGGAGGCATCGGCGGCGAGCCACTTCGCCAGGAAAGCCCCGGCTGCTTTTCTCTCTCGCGCGCTCTTCCCTTCGCTCGCCGGAGAATGTTTGTGTTTGAAGTGCCGATAAGGCGGATTCATCCCTGGCCGCTGTTGCTGAATAAAACCGTTAGGCTTTAGAAAGGGTTTTTAAACACACAGGTCAATGGGGGGGAAACGTTATTTACATATTTATATGAGTCCATATTTCCAATGTTTCCAATTTGCATATTAGAACACTTTTTCCCTCAATAGATAAAGTGTGTTTTCCTCTTTCATTCTGTTGTAACTAGTAGGTGACATGCAGAGGGATTGGTGAAAACATTTTTTTATTATTATTTGATTTACAAAATATGTGTTTTTTTATTAGGGTTAGGTTAGGGTTAGTAACTAGTAGGTGACATGCACAGGGATTGGTGAAAAACATTTTTTTTATTATTATTTCATTTACAAAATATGTTTTTTTATTTAATTATTTACAAATTTCTATGTATATTTATTCTATGTGTATTTTATGTATATGGGAAAAAAATGAAACAACCAAAGACATCTTAGATAGATATTTTTTGGCTAACGTTGTGCTTAGTGTGCTTTACCCAGCTGGTATAGAAATTTATAAATGAACTATCTATTGAGGTTTGGTTTGCATATTTTTATGGAACACACGCAGTTATAGAAGACCATTCCTTTTATCCAAGATCTCCACTTTCACCTGTGGTGCCTGGCTGTAAGAGCCTGTCAGAGCAGCATTTTTTACCGAAGCTTAAGTGTTGATTCACGGCGCTGCTTTAACATTTTACAGAGATTCCCCTCCCCTGCCAGCGATCCGCTACAGCTAATATTACCGCCTGCCCCCATGTTCTTTTCTGGGAGTGAAAATTGAACTTGTGACATTTATAGCTGTGCTCTGATATTATTGTACCGGTGTGTTCGGCGCGGGGGGAAAAAAGAGAGCGACCCTCCTTTGAAAAAGCCCCTGTTTTTCTTTTACAGCTCCGGCTAGCACTCCTGCCGATCTTATGAAATTCCTGTGTGTGTGCGTGTGTGTGTGTGTGTGTGTCAGACGTGGGAATGTTTTATCTTTCCAGAGTTATCCTTTTTCACTTAATGACTATTCCTCTGGACGCCACAGCCAGACGCTGTGTTAAAAGTGACTTTTCTTCCTCTGAGGTGTAACGCAATCTAACCCTGGTTAAAGAGCCTGACAGGGCTGGAGACACTGTGTGTGTGTGTGTGTGTGTGTGTGTGTGTGTGTGTGTGTCTGCTCCGTCTGCGTGCATGCATGCAGCAGTATGTGCGTCAGTACATGTTGCACTCCTATGAGTCCGTATGTGTGTGTTGCATTGTGTTTTCCTGCTTACCTGTGTGTGTGTGTGTGTGTGTGTGTGTGTGTGTGTGTGTGTGTGTGTGTTTCTGGTTTGAGGATGTTGTGAGCGCTGGGTGAGAAGAAGCAGAGCCTGGGTCTGCTTTCCATCACAGCGAGCTGCCCAGGGCCAGAAAAGAGCCGACTACACACACACCCCACACACACACACACACACACACACACACACACACACACACCTATACATACATACACAGTGGATTAAACCAGCCAACAGCAAAACAGCACTACACTTGACAATAAAGCCAAACATGACTAAACCTCCCAGTGCTGCCCATGGAGAACACAAAGCTTTCCAAGCAGCACCTTGCTAAAAATAGATGCCATGTAACATCTAGGTTTAAAGGAATAATCTGCCAGATTTTCATATTAATAAATGTACATTTTGCCCCTATCTGATTGATATAACACAATAGTGATTCAACCTATAGCCAGTTCATGAAAGCTTTTCCATTGGCTGTTCTGCTCTTTCCCAGGAAAAGTTCCTCTGCCACACGGGAAGTGATGCGTTTCGCGTTTCCGTTTTTTTTTTTTTTTTTTTTCATTCAGTCACATATATAATGTAATAATGTAAGTATTCAGTATTCATAAGGTGTGTGTGTGTGTGTGTGTGTATGTGTGTGTGTGTGTGTGTGTGCGCGTGCAGCCGATAGAGTCATCGCACTTGCGGTAGGCAGGGTGCTGAGTTCTGAATAAGCCTCCGATAGGTGTGTGTGTGTGTGTGTGGGTGTGTGTGTGCGTGCCAACATTTCAGTATACTGTATGTGTGCATGTTGGCCTTCAGATGAGGGCGTAAAATTGTCAGACCCTTTTCACCCTCATGTGTTATAAGTCCCATTAATAGCACACTGATCCACACAAGCTGTTTTGCCCTCGCCCTTCACTCCCCAGAGTGTGTGCACATGTTTCTGTGTGTGTGTGTGTGTGTGTGTGTGTGTGTTTGCTCTTCTCATGCGTGTCTATGCAGCCCCTCTCTGCCTGACTTGGATATCGTGTGTGTTTGTTCCCCTTTTTAATGTGTGTGTTGTTAGCTTGTTTCCAGGGAGT
This sequence comes from Centroberyx gerrardi, assembly GCF_048128805.1. NCBI lineage: Eukaryota > Metazoa > Chordata > Actinopteri > Beryciformes > Berycidae > Centroberyx > Centroberyx gerrardi. Next base: position 4,130,139 of record NC_136002.1, read on the forward strand.
GTTGTTTTGTAGCGGAAGGAAGGTACATGCCCACATCTGTTTGTATGCCCCCCTCAGCCACCCACCCCCCCGTCTGCCCCCGGCGTGCCCCCGGTACCCCTCCGAACTCATCAGCTCAGCCCAGCACTGCTCTGGGTTAGGAGAACAGGGTCCCAGAGGAGGACCGGGGGCTCTGCTCATCCACCCGGCTTAGGAGGGCAGGGAACGAGCGGGGATTGGGTTTAGGCATTGGGCGACAGGTGCCAGAGGGACCGGCCATTCCCTTTGCAGCACACACACACGCACGCACACACACACACGCGCATACAGAGAAATGCATACACACCGAATCTGGCCATGCCTTAATCCCCAGCCAGCTGTTGCAGTTGCTAGCCCAATCAGTCTAAAGTGTCGAGCGCTGGTGAGGCTTGTCTGTGTGTGTTTTTGTATGTGTGTGTGTGTGTGTGTGTGTGTTGGGGTCGGGGTGGGTGGGTGGGGGGGGTTCAGGTAGCTGCCACGCATGCCAGTTGTCCTGGCAACCCCAAGCACATGGAACCGGACCCCCGTCCGCCCGATGATGGCCCGGGCGCCCGGCCTGATAGATTCACAACACATGTTCCCCTGGCACTGTCAGCACGCACTCTCTCTCTCTCTCTCACACACACACACACACACACACACACACACACACATATATATACACATAATACACCCTCATTCATTATCTTCCCCCCCTGGCTTAGATAGGCCCAATCCTATCACAGTCTGCAGCCAAAGGCCAGCAGAGGTGAGACGGGGCAGACATCCAGTCCTCCGCCCGCCCCCCACCTCCCTGTTACTCTCCTTTGAGTCGGCCCATCCCTGTGTGACCCCATAGACACGGGCTAATCCATCAGGAGCAGAGGTGGGGGGGTGGGGGGGCGGTGTTGTGTCTGTGGTCAGGGCGTATCGCTGCCAGTTCACGGCCCGTGTCATCGCTGGGGTTTCTCAACGTCCAGCAGAGTTGGACGGAGCTGGAGGATACCGAGGTTTTCCCCAACCGCTGATCGAAAAACACCGGGGGAGTCCAGTCGTTTTAGACCAATATATCGGGCCGATATTGGTCTTTTATTGCAAGCGGGATCTGGTCCATTCAGTGTCGTGCACCTCTGATATGATGGATATGATGCAGTTTGATTGATTACATATGTATTGTAGATTTGATCAATGCTACACTGCTTGTCTGTGGGAAGACCTTAGCCTGAAGTGATTCTAATGAGACACTTTGATCAGATTCCGCACAAGTGTGCATGAATATGCGCTATTATTATTATCATCATCGTGGGTTTCAGTGTCCCCCGTTTTTACGTTGACATTTGCGGTGTCGGGTAGGCCTTTCCCAGCATTTCCAGATTGTTTGGAATAAACAGAAGAAGAAGAACTGGGTAGTTAGCATGAGCAGTGATAGCCACCATGGCTGAACAGACAAAGAAAAGAGAAACTCAAACTGCATCAACAGAAAATCCAAGGAAAAAGATGTCACAGTACTGGACACACTGTCTGATTGACAGGTGATCTCTGGGAAGAGCAGTGCAGAAACACCACAGCAATGATCGCTGAGCACCAAAGACGGAGACAAAATGAAAAAGAGGATCTCACAGATTGCCACTTTAAGGAGCTGCTAATCACCTAAACTAATTTCATTGGTCTGGGTTTCAGTGGAGAGTTTTAGTGTCCCATGATGGTCTAAATGCTGTTTCAGAGGCTTTTCCACTCGGACAAGAATACAATTCTGGGGGAAACACTGAATACATGTCGTATTTGGGAATTAAAATTGTCAAATTTAACACCCAAAAAATATCAGTATTGATATCGGCCTTCAAAAACCCATATTGGTCAGATCTTGGTGTCTTGGCCTTGCTGTTGTCAGCCTGAAAACTCCACAGGCTAAAGCACTTACACTTTTTTGCAGTGCCCATCCATTACTTGCTGGGTGAACATCTGTTGGCCATGGCGTGCGATATATGAATTCTTAAAGATAAAACTGAACCCCAATCTATGTCATATTGGCACAAGAGATAAAATGTATGCTGCCAATGATTAAATATGCTGAACAAAATGAAAGAAATGCAACATCATGAAATGCAGGCCGTTGTCTCCAATAATAGCCCGTCTCTTATTTGTGCAGGAAAAAAACAAAACAACTAGGGCTGTTAATGGATGTTTTATGGTATACGTGTCAGTAAAAGCAAATGCAAGTCTTATGATGAGTCATATAATGCAATCATTTTATAATGTCCTATATGATCACAAGATGAAACGCTGTGACAGTGAGCCAGTTCGCACAGACATATATCCAGATTTAGTGGCGTTTCTCTTTAAAAGGATGGGTAATATTTAGCGTGAAGGTGCAGAAGTGGCTCTTGTGTCCAGTGTACTTTGTGTAAAGAGGTGAGCTGTAAGGAACGAAGCGTTCTGATTCGCAACGCTTTGCCCCGGCCAAAGCCTGCCAATTGGATGATCATCTCTGTATGGGTGTCAGCGAAAAGCAAATGCGAGTCTTATGAGGATGATTCACATAATATGATGATTTCATAACGTCATTAGTCTATTATGTGATCACAAGATGAAACGCCGGGGCCATATCAGCAGTTCATATGGACCATTTCCACACATGATGCTGTGTATGAATATGATATCTGTTAAAAGCCACATCAATAAGATGTGTTAATATGATCCACTCTGCAGTCACAGTCTATGCATTATCCGGACCCCCTCTCTTTGTCGATACCACAGCTAGCGATGCTCCCCTGATAGTGTTTGCTATAAAAGAGCATAGGAAGCTTCAGACTCCCATATCGATATTGGAAAAAAAAAAAACACATAGATGCTCGAATGAAGTTGTTCAAATTTCACATTGACTTTTTCTGGATGTAGCCAAGGGAATGATAGTGACTTAACTAGCCCCCTCCCGAAGCAGAAGTAGATCCAGTATCAGTGCTTTTAGCCCATATGGCCAGTCTCCACATAATCAATGCGGTTTGACATTCAGAAGCAATTAGCCAGGAATATTTGGAATATGAACATACTCATCTGTGGATTTGTGGTAACTTCAGCTGTTGGTAGAGCCACACTTCTGTGAACTGTACTTCTGTTCTGTTTCCACCAGATCAGGAAGAGAAACGTCAAGAAAAGCTGCAGACCACAAGCTACAGGCATATTGACATTAGGGGTTTGACCAATATGGGTTTTTTTGAAGGCCAATACTAATATTTCTGGATTGAAGCTGCCGATAGCCGATATTCATATTCTGTCTATATAAATGTAAACCTTTCTTTTCATTTCGGTGGAGAGCAACACAAACTGGCCCATATCCGACATTTATTGAAAGGCCAATATCAACCTTTTTGACCGCAATACAACTCACACTCTACATTATAATCTCATCGTCACAGTGTCATGTCACATAATAAGTTAATATCACTGCACATATCACTGCACATGCATGCATCCGTCTATCTAGGCTAGGCATTCCCATTGGACAATATGTGTATATTATATTGTTATGCTTGCTAGAAGGGTAAGCATCTCCATGTGCTGCTGTGGCTAAGAGCCTGTAAGATTTTCATTAGGTCCTTGTTGAACTGCCATGTCTGAAATGCCTGTGGTAGTTACAGGTTATGGGTTTTTGAAGGTTGATACGGATACTTTGGATTGAAAGCTGATATTTTGCGCTGTATATATCCATTTCACCATTTCATGCAAAATATTCATACACATTTCAAGGATTCAATGTTTCTCCCATAGCTGTATCCTTGTTAGGGGAGAAAAGCCTCAGAAACAGCTTTTAGACCATGCAACACTAAAACTCTCCATTAAAACCCATGCTAATAAAATTCTTGGGTGGCTTAGCAACTCATTAAGGCTCATTAAATCATATAAATCATATCCTCAGCTTCATCATATCGGCAGTGGGCAACATCAACTGGCTGATGTCCAATTTTTATTGAAAGGCCAATATCAGCGCCATATAACGGCAAACCAATATATCAGTCTAAGCCTTGTAGTAACCCTGCTGGTGTTAGTTTGCTAGTTTGGAAGATTGCTTCTTCCGTTTCACATTTATCTATGATTCAAATTGCTTGTGCGAGTGTTTATGCCAGCTAGTTGAGGGTCATGGAACTCGCTGCACCTATCCTTCCATCCATCTGTTCACCCCAAAATGCATCAACGGACATGTACTTTGGTTTCACCGCTGCCATCCCAGGACCTAATCAGTGTCCCTACCCGTCCGTTCTGAGGCTTTTAGGATGAAGCTATGGAAGTTGGTTGGATGTGGGATCAGCATTAAATAAGGGAATGGATCCTAGCAGGATGTGGGAGAGGCTGGGCTTGACAGATAGAGGGTGAACAGTGGCGTCGACGCTTGATGCCGATCTGCCATCGAGAGCTGCTGCCAGTCCTTACTGTCCAACACACACACACACGCGCACCCCCTGTCTCTGAAAGTGTATCGCTTTGCACATAGAGTCTAAAGATTCTGCTGTGGTTATTGGACTGTACAGACAAGCGTGTGCACGCGCGTATGTGTATATGAGCGAGTGTGTGTGAACTGGAGAGCCCCTGAGTGCTCTTTGTGCTAATAAAACAGCAGCTCTATGGGACACTGGACACCCCCGATCAAACTCCATCACATTACTGAAATATTACACCTCCCCCAAGCCAAGGGCCCCCTGCGCCCGGCCGACGCATCTACATGTCAAAGGTGTGTGCGAGCGCGCGTCTCGGTCCGCGCGTGTAGATGCCGTGTCGGTGCACGCGTGCAGCCGCGAATAGTCCTATGTGTGTTTACCCGCGGTGTTGTCAGCGGCTTGACAGTCCCTTCACAATACACTGTCTCTGTCTGGTCTCTAAGTGCCGCCGTGCATATCGATCCCGGCCACCCGACACCCTGTAGGGAGGATATTGTAATATCTGAAGGCTTGATATCTCTTACTTCGCCACACCAACGCCGAACACAAGCGTACATTGCCGAATGAAGGTGTTCGACGGGCAGCCATGACTGAAACAAGGGAAATTAAGACTCTTTCTCTTTAAACCACATTGGTTATCACTCAGTAAGCAGCCACTGTTTGAGAGTTGTGATTATACTAAAACAAATCGACTGTATACAACTTGTGAAAGTGAATGTGGCTGGTTGGGTTCGACCAATATGGGTTTTTGAAGGCTGACACCGACATTTTTGGATAAAGCTGCCAATAGTTAATATGTCAGTCAGGAACACTCTAGTCACAAGATAAAACCAATTATAGCGACAAATGGTAATACAGTTTTGCCGATTATGGCTCTGCACCAAGCTCCCAGCTTAATTCCACTATTTTTATGCCAAAAACTTATTCAGTTATTCAATTATTCAGTGTTTCCCCCAGAATTGTATTCTTGTCAATATTAGATTATTGATGCATTCTTGTGTGGAATCAAAATGTCTCATTAGAATCAATTCAGTTTAAGGGCTTCCCATAGACAACCAGTGTAGTATTGATCGATTATACAATAAACATGTAATCAAACAAATTATATCATATTGATCATATCAGAGGTGGACGGCACTGACTGGCTGATATCCCATTTTTATTAAAAGGCCAATATTGTCCAAACCCTGTGGTCTAAACTGGCTGTGCTTGCAGTAGTACTATATGCAGGGTCAGTACATGGGTTTACATGGGACAGCCGAGGCAATGCTATCTCTGTCCCTCATAGAAAATCATAAGCTTGGACTTCAGACTTTGACTTTGGACTCAGTGTGAAGGTATTTAAACAGAGGAAATGACAAATGGTTGCTAAAGAGCTAAAGTTAAACTTTTCAATCATGTACAGCGTAATATGGATTTAACATGAGAAGATAAATGAGGGTTAAAACACACCATTGTTCACATACACTTACACTACAGACTCTATGTTTATTAGAATGATTTAGTGAGTGTATATAGCTTTAACAGTACCATTGTTGGTGTTATGCGCTACACCAGTACATTCAAACCAGTACATTCGAAGCTAGGGTTAGACCAATATTCTGATACATATATATATCAGGCCAATATTGTCCCTTTATTTAAAATCAGATCTGGTCCAGTCAGTGAGAGTTTGATTAATTACATATTTATTGTAGAATTGGTTAATATTACACTGATTGTCTGTGGGAAGCCCTTAACCACACAGGTGTGTTTTTACAAAAATATGTTTCAGATTTGTATTATTACAATTGTACTGTTTCAGCCTGACATGAAAACAATTCTGGAGGAAACACTGAATACTTGTAATTTTTGTGGATTATTATTATTATTATTATTATTATTATTGTCGGTCAAACCCTAGTCAAAATGTACTTCACTTCTGAGTTTTGGAATGACTCTTCTCTGTCACTTACAGTAGAGTAACCGTTGTCACAGCTCTTGACCCTTTGCACAAGCCCCCTGACTAGAGACTGCCATAATGAAATACTCCCTCACATCAGTATGAGGATGTGGGTGTACATGTATTTGTAGATCAGAGAGCGGGAGTGGGAGTGGGAGTGGGGTGTTTTATGGGAGGTGCAGAGATTTAAAGCTCCTCTCCAGGGTCAGGACCCCCCCTCTCTCCGCTTTGATCTCTCATTAGGGGGCAACCAAAACACATAGGCCACATCAGCCAGTGCTACATCACCAAACAGAACAATGTCATGAGTCACCCTGAAAGCAGAGGGGATGGACGGAGAGAGAGAAAGGGCTGTGATGGAGACAGATAAACAGAAAGGACAGGACAGAACGCAGGAATGAGACTTGAAAATTTGTCACGCCGTTATAGAAACGCTGCAGCATGCAGGCTAACAAGCGTGACTGAATAGAGAGAGGAACATGAAAGGAATAACACTAAAACGAAGGAAAACAAAGTATCAGAAAAGGGGCTGAAGTAGAGATGTTGATGTTGATATGATGGATATGATGCAGTTTGTTTGATTCCATATTTATTGTATACATTTATTGCTGTTTCAGAGGCTTTTCCTCCCTGCCAAGAATCAAATTCTGAGGGAAACACTGAATATGTGGAATTTGCTGGGATTTTGCGGCATGAAAATGGTCAAATATTGAGTATTGGCGCAAAATATCAGCTATCGGCAGCTTCAATCCAGCAATGAACACAGTACCGCAGTGTGACAGAGGATGCACTGACTTCCCTGATTGCCCCGCAATGCATTGTGGGCATTAGAGTCTATGTGACAACCCGTATTGATCAAACCCCAGTACACACACACACACAAACAGAGCAAACGACAACAGCAGCAACAGAGAGCCAAAAACAAAGATTATCACCAGAGAGGGCGAGAGCAGCGAGGTTTTGTTGTGAACCAATACTGATCCAGCTTTGTGTCCCAATCCCACCCAGCGCCCGTCCCGTCATCGCAACACACAGGACACACACACACTATCACAGCAAACTACTGTTATCCTGTGACAGTTCCTTAGCATAAGATAAGATTAGATGAAACTTTAATGATTCCCATGTGGGAATTGGGTCGTCGGAGCAGCAAAATAGTAACAGGATGTAAGAAACTAGGAAATACATGAGAATATCGCAAATGGGGGTATTAAACAGAGCGCAGCCGACGGTTTTATCATTTTAAAAACCTATTATAAAAAACCCTCTATAAGTAGAAATGTCCGATTGAAAGTTTGAAAAAGCGAGGATTACAGAATTATGAGGGTGTGGAAACATACTGAGTCAAAACTGAATGAAAATATACCAAAAAATGCATATGCAGTATGAAGTAAGTGACAGATTCTAAGATATACAAGATATGCAATGTACAGTGTACAAATGAGAAAGCAAAACAAATGTGAATTAACAGTTTATATATGTAGATGTTATTGGTTATTTGGTTTTATTTTGCATTATGTTTTCAATTGCCAAGACATTTAACATTTATAATATTTTTACAATATACAGTATCAAACATTAACCAAGATACAAGCTGTGGGTTAAGCTTTTGAGTCATTTCAGAATTTTATTTTAGTAAATGTCCTTTTTTGCTTTCAACAAGGCGGAGTGATACCATTGGCGTTTGAGGCACAAGTGTGTATATTGAGGTTATAAGCAACAAATGTTTAAATACTGTATATACTAGGGATGGGACCACATGTTTATCTCACGATACGATTCGATAGAAATACAATACGTAATAAATAACAGTCCAATGACAACAAAGTCTGACTATGCAGAATCCTGTTTATTTCTGAGCCACAAATCTTTCTAGCGATGGCATTGGCTCGCTAGAATGTAAACAACAATTTCAAAATGTCATTACAAAGTGTAAATAATATAATTTGGATGGAGAGCTTGAGAAACTGTGATGGTCAAGCGTCTCATTTGTGATTACTGCAGCAGAATAAAATGGAGCTAATATCACCGTTCATTTTTCTGCCCCACGATATGTATCGTCACATCGTTGTATCGCGATATATTGAATTTCCGATACATCGTCCCATCCCTAATAAATACTGTGTATACACACACTGTATATACACACTTGTAGGACTGCACTGAAGTCAAAAAATCCAAACAAGGAAAGCTCCGATTGGTTATGGCAGTGAAAACGAAGCGGCCTGGGAGTGTTTTTGCGGAGACGTTCGGGGACATGCTGGATCCCCGGCGGCGCCAGAGGAGGTGAGCCGGGTTAAGAATCTTAGCGGGCCGGCTAAAGCCTTTTGGAGCGAGTCCTTATTAATCTCTCCCACACCCCCACCAAGACATTAGCGGCAGGTTTAGGCCGATTTACCTCGCCTGATAACGCCCACGCCAGATCTGTCAAATCATACACACACACACACACACACACACACACACACACACACGAAAAGCATTTATTCATCTACAAACATAGAGACCCAGATAGAGAGTTTCTGTCCGTCTCTTCTCTTTCTTCCTCTCTGTTTTTCCTCCTTCTCTCTGTTTACTGCAGTAAGCGCCACAGTATGCCTTCCTTCCTTCCTTCCTTCTTTCCTTCCTCCCTATGTCCTTCCTTCCTCTCATCCTTCCTGCTTTCCTCCCTTTTTGCCTCTATATAAACCTTCCCTCATTTGTTCCTTTGCTCATTCTTTCCTTCCTTCCTCTCGTCCTTTCTTCCTCCGCACTTTCTTCTCTTCTTTCTTTGCTTCTTTCCTTTCTTTCCTCCTTTGAATGAACCAACCATCTGTCCTTCCTTCCTTCACTCCTTCACGCCTCCCTTCCAACCACCGATGCTCCCTTCCCTCCTTTTTTCTCTGTATGAACCTTCCTTCATTTGTTCATTACCTCATTCCTTTCTTTCTTCCTTTCTTTTCCTTCCTTCCTTCCTTCCTTCCTTCCTCACTTTCTTCCTTCCTTTGTAAGAGCCATCCTTCCTTCCTCGCTGCCTTTGCTTGAAGCAACCTTCTTTCCTTTGTTAATTCGTTCCCTCCTTTCTTCATTATTTCTTTCTTTTATTCCTTCATTCCTCCCTTTCTTCATTGAGCCAAACTTCCTTCCTCTCCATTTATTTTTTTTCCTTTTTTTTCTTTCTTCCCTTCCCTCCATTTTCCCATTTTTCCCCTTTCTCATCATCTTTCTTTTCTTCCGCTCTTCCTTTCTTTCCGTATTTTCATTCTGCCTTTAGAACAAGTCACCATGTTACTTTCTCCTTCTGTTCTGGATGGAATTAAAAGACACACACACACACACACACACACACACACACACACATGCATGAAGACAGTAATATTTAGCAAAGGAACTGATAACAGTTGTATCATATCACACACAGTTTTGTATATGAACGTGTGCAAGTGTGTGTTCTTGTATGTGTGCGTTGTGTGTGTGTGTGTAGGTGGCGCTGGCAGCATAAACAGTGTGCAGAGTAGGCTGTTTACATGTAGGGATGATTACAACTGGTGTGTATCTCACTGTATATCCTGCCACACACACACACACCACACGCCTCATTCAATCCTCCCTGATTATGACACCCCTCATCTGTTTTAAGACACACACACACACACACACTCGTACCTCGGTGGATGAGTACGTCATGACAGAGGGGCTTAAAGGGGTGTGTGGGCACAATGGACTGCCAAGATAGACTGTGTGTGTGTGTGTATGTGTGTGTGTGCGATAGATTTTGGACTCCTCTTCGCACCTCTGGCTACCCGCCCCCCACCCAGTGACACCCTGTGTGTCGGAGGGGTGAGTTAAGACCCCCGGGCTAGCCTGGATTATCCTCCATATAAGAGCCTTAACCCTGGCCAGCACTGCAGGCCTACTGTGTGCACACACACACACACACACACACTCTCACACACACACACACAATGCTAATCACGATCTGACCTCACAGGAAGAGGCAGGGGAACAGGCGACAGAGGGGAGCAGCAGGATGAAATAAAGGTGCTTCATATGGTTACTGTGATGGAAGTGTGTGTGCGTGTGTGTGTGTATTTGTATGTGTGTGTATGTGAAATGTGTTTGGTCAGTCCAGAGTTTAGCTCGGTTGGTGAAGCATAGGTTTACCATGCCAGAGATTGGGTTCTAATCCCAAGCGAGTCAATTTAGCGCCGAGCTGGTTGCATCTTATCACAAATGATGTGCTTGTTGACTTAAACCTTTATTTATTCAGGGAAAATCACTCAGTACAATGACAGTGTTCTATTCCACTGGAGCAGCTGGCGGTTCAATGCCTTGCTCAAAGGCACCTGGGCAGCAGTTGTCGAGGGAGGAGAGAGTGTCACTCATTCACTTTCCCCGCCTGCGTCTTCCCAGCCGGTCACCAGCCTGCCTCTGCCCACAGTTTATACAGCACATTTCATACAAATGATGAAGTGCTTCACAAACACGATTAAAAAAAAATCATCCAAAACAGACATAAAACAGTTGAAAGTGGAAGTAATAAAAGGCTATTACAGAGCAGTGGTGGGCGGTTGGAGGGTTTGGGGTGTTAGTGTTAGTCACGCTGCAGGCCGTATTTAATACTTCACTGATGGAACCGGAAGATGGTTTATAAAAAAAACAAAATTCTGACCATATATAAAAGGGTTCGACTGATAAGGGTTTTTTAATGCTGATACTGATATGTTTTGCATTGAAGCTGCTAATTTTGTCCATAACAATAAAACTACAAGTATTCAGATTTATTCTTGTCAGGGTGGAAAAAGCTCCTGACCTTGGGACACTAAAACTCTCCATTGAAACTCTATACTGGATACTGTGCTTTTGTAAATGTATATTTTTCGATAATAAAATATTTTTTATTACTACTACTACTACTAGGGCCTACTAATACTCCCCATACTACAAATAATAATAAAACATATTTATTACTTGTGTAGAATCTGATCAAAATATCTCATTAGAATCAATTCAGGTTGATTCCCATAGACAACCAGTGTAGCATTGATCAATTCTACAATAAATATGTAATCAATCAAATTGCATCATATCCATCATATCAGAGGTGGACCACACTGACTGGACCAGATCCATCTAACCCTAGTTTAGTGAGTGTATATAGGAAGCAAAATGCAGTCGATCAGAATTAGTGATATTGAAGATGCTTTCCGGCCTTTTTCGAAACAATTTCAGCTATTTTAACCATTAAGACAGAAACAGGTTTCCAACTGGAGAGGTTTTCTGCAAACTTGTCTTTCACAGCATCTTGATAGAGACACAGGCATGAGAATATCTAGTCTGTCGTTCACAACGGGCGACTGATAATCCTTGGTGCCAGAGGACGAATCGTACAGCTTCATTTAGGAAAACATCTTCAGTCGCCGGGTCACTGGGGAGGGTGTTGATTGATTCAAGCTCTCTCTCCTAGGGTGTGGATTTATGGCGTGTGTGTGTGTGTGTGTGTGTGTGTGTGTGTGTGTGTGTGTTTGGGGGGGAGGATTAAAGGGGCGGGGTAGCTGCTGTGTTTTGGCCGGAGCTCTATGGAAAGCCGGCCCTATAAAGCAGCGCGGCCGTGAAATGCATTTTATTGTCGCTTAATCCGCACACTGTGGCAGAGCCCCATTTCACACTGAATTCTGGGGGCGTGTGTGTGTGTGTGTGTGTGTGTGTGTGTGTGTGTGTGTGCGTGCGCTCACACTCCCCGGGGGCCGTGGCTAATTGGACAAATTTGCACAGCAGGGGTGGAGGCACAGGCACGGCGGGAGATTTGATTTATGGGCACTGGGGCTGGAGACACACACACATAAATACATACATACACACACATACCCTAACCCTACACACACACACACACATAAAGATGGCATACATGTACATGTACATACATATACATCTAATGCATGTGAAACAGAGTATGAATGTAATTTCCCTACAGAGAGATTGTCTCCCTCTCACACACACATACACATAAACAGACACACACCTTCACACACTGAACCGACTCACAGTCACATGCTTGAGTTTCCTCTACATTCATTCAACAGCACTGGTAGTAGTAGTAGTATCCTGGGTTTCAGTGGAGAGTTTTAGTGTCCCATGATGGTCTAAATGCTGTTTCTGAGGCTTTTCCACTGTGACAAGAATACACTTGTGGGGGGAAAACACTGGATACATATTTTGGCATGAAAATTGTCAGATGTAAAGATATTGAATATCCCAAAATATCAGTATCGGCTTTCAAAAGCCACATCAGTCGAACTCTAGCGGAACCCTCCCAGCAAGAGCTGATTCACAACTCATTCATTTCAGTGGCTGAAAACACACAAGCCATATTTTCCAATGCCCTCGCCCCATCATTCCTACCTAAACACACACACACACACACCATACTATAACCCCCCCCCCCCCCCCCCCCCCTCCCCAGTGCAGTGAACTGGTTAGAGGAGTATTTTCCCAGTGTTTTGGACTGGTGTGAGTTGCCTTGTTGACTGGTTTTGCTCTGCTCTCTCATTATCCTGCTTTGATGCTTCCACTGACACTTTGGTCAGAGTTTCCAACACCACAGCCGTGTTGTTTAAGGACAGCGCTCTGTGTGTGTGTGTGTGTGTGTGTGTGTGTGTGTGTGTGTGTGTGTGTGTGTCTGTGTGTGTGTGTGTGTGTGTGTGTGTGTGCCATCGTAGGTTGGGACCGTGAACCGAACCTAGTGGTCACACCAGCATCTGGGCCCCAGCCTTTAGACTCATGGTGTCAGGGCTGTAAACATACACGCACGCACACACACACACACACACACACACACACACACACACGAACACACAGAGAAAATCAGTGTCACATTTAGCCTGGCTCTCTCCCAGTCCTTCCCTGTCATTTACTGTATTAGCTGTGGTCTTGGTGCTGAAATGGCCCATTATGTGGGCTGGGTGTGTGTGTGTGTGCATACGTGTAAGTGTGTGTTCATTTGTGTGTGTGTGAATGTGAATGATTATATATGTGTTTGTGCATGTGTGTGCTTACTTTTGGGAATGTCTCTTCGTGTGTTTGTGCGCGTCTGTGTATGTGACAATGAGTATGCATGTGTGTGTATTTGTAAGAGAGAGTGTGTGTGTCTGTGTGTGTGTGTGCGTGCGTGTGTGTGTGTGATGCTGTTGTTGTTTGTCTCCCCACACGGCCACAGTGCTGGAACGGCCCTGGCCACACACTCTTTGATGTGTGTGTGTGTGTGTCTGCGAGTGTGTGTGTCTGTGCGTCTTGATGTTGCGGCCACAGTGGATGACAAGACGTCCTGCTCTTTCTCAGCAGGATCCTTCCTGCAGCTGCCTGCACACACACACACACACACACACTCATACTCACACACTCACACACACACACACACACAGACGCACATGCACACACACACACACAAGCACAGGGTCCATCTGCACATGGTTACCTCACCCTGCTGGCCTTTTTCATCTTCGGTTGTCTCTCCATTCTGTCTCTCTCTCTCTCTCTCTCTCTCTCTCTCTCTCTCTCTCTCTCTCTCTCTCTCTCCTCTCTCTCCGTCTCTCAGACAGGAAGTGACATCACTCCTTATGACTTCTTTGTCTTCAGCAGAAAACCTCTAATCCGTCAGATCCGATCACTGGACACAGTTTAGACTAGAAGTTGCATTTCAGCGTGTTTAAATGCATCCTAAAATCAGACACACACTCTCTCTCACACACACACACACAATAACAACTAACCCTGTAAAAAATCAAGCTCTAGCTGCGAGAGTTCATATGTGTATTTGAAGTCCGATACCTGATAATTTGTACCAATATTTAGTTTCCTAAATTTGATTTTCATGCCAAAAAATAGTTTTCCCTAGAATTGTATTCTTGTCAGGGTGGAAAAGCCTCTGAAACAGCATTTCGACCATCATGGGACACTAAAACATGTACTCCACTTTTTAACCCTAACAGACGTTAGGGTTAAATACATGTTCATTCATTCATCCATACTCAAGTACAACAACATTATTCATATGTTGCAATGATACAGCTCACAAAAACACACTTTTAAAGTTGCAGTATGCAGCTTTTTTCACATTAAAATAACAAGAAATAAATAGGATCTATTCTATTTAATTATTCTTTTTATTGTTGTTGGGACATTTTGGGGCGTATACCATTCGCTGTGGGCGTGGGCTTGACCCAGTTGGGCGAGGAGGGGGGCGGGACTAACGATGCACTTCCGGTCTCAAGGTGAACTTCGGACACTAAAACTCCCCACTGAAACCCATAGTGAATCATATATTCATGCATACTTGTGTGAAATCTGATCAAAATATTCGATTAAGTTCAAGTTAAGGGCTTCCCATAGACAACCAGTGTAGTATTGATCAATTCTACAATAAATATACAATCAATCAAACTACATCATATCCAATATATCAGAGGTGGACCACACTGACTGGACCAGATCTGATTTTTAATGAAGCCCAATATCGGCTCCATATATCAGTCTAACCCTAGTTTAAATGCATCCTAAGATTAAACACACATACACACACATACACACACACACACACACACACACACACCCTGCAGTAACGCCCGGTGCTGTAAAGTTTTCACTCTATTTAGCGTCTATGGGGGGAAGTAAACATGATGAATCTGCAGTGCACTGCTCGCCTATCTGCTCTGCCAGCACGGCTTCACAGCTCTGTCACAGCCACTGGCTCTCACTCTGATGCTGCCAGTGATAGCGTTGGTGTGTGTGTGTGTGTGTGTGTGTGTGTGTGTGTGTGTGTGTGTGAGTGTGTGTCGATTGTGTATGTGTGTGCGTTTGAATGCGTGTGTGTTTTTCAGTCTCAGGAGAGGCACAGCTCGTTGGTTTTCTCAATGGAGGCTGTCTCCTGCACTTGGCAGCCTGTGTGTGTGTGTGTGTGTGTGTGTGTGTGTGTGTGTGTGTGTGAACGCGTGCGCACTTTGAAAACAACCTGTCGGTGGGTTGCATTATATCTTGGCTTTCAACTATATGCAGTTTCATATCGGCTCAATCTATCTAGTTTCCTTTTCCAGATCACTTCGCGTGTGCATGAACAAACATACACGCTTGTGTGTGTGTGCATGCGTGTGTGTGTGTACACATGTATGCGCGCGTGTGCCCCTCCAGGATTTATTGTTGTTCACCACTGTGGCCCAAAGTAAATGCATGACGTATCAGCCTTGTTTTCTCTTCTTCTATTGTCTGAGGATCATCTGGAAGCATTTTAGCCGGCGATGGCTCTCCGGTCCGGGACGCTTTGAATTGTTCGGCGACTCCCAAAAACAATATTTCCATTGTTTATTTGTTTTCTCTATCTCTGTGTTTTCCCCCCGTATGGAAAACAAAAAAAAAAGTACAGCGCGAGAAGCCGAGGATTTACTTTGCACAAAAATAAAACTGTTCAGGGCTTCCACTGGTCATGGAGTTTCTGGAATATCGTGGAGTTTTGAGAGGTGTGTGTGTGTGTGTGTGTGTGTGTGGTGATATAGGACAACAGGTGAGCTAGTAGTTCATCAGTACATTCCCATTATTCCCATTTTGGTGAAATTTCACCATGTTGTGTCATTCTGTCAATTTAAGCAATATCTAATGCTCACTTAAGTGGTGTGTGTGTGGGTGTGTGTGTGTGTGTACATGCATATGAGTGAGTGTATGTGTGTATTGTACTGGATACAAGTGTGTACGAATCCAGCCATTCTTCTGTGAATGAGTGTGTGTCCGTGCGTGTGCAAATGTCTGCCCATCCCTCCGTGTGTGTGTGTGTGTGTGTGTCAGTGTGTGTGTGTGTGTGTGTGTGTGTTTGTGTTGGCTGTGGCCAGCGGAGATCGATGGTCTGTAAAGTGGATTCCTT